>NC_079459.1:13642652-13942652 GCF_903798145.1 Danio aesculapii | reverse complement strand
AAGCTAACTGAGTGTATTAAAGATGTTAAAGATTGGATGACCAACAATTTTCTTCTCTTAAACTCAGACAAAACAGAATGATTACTTATTGGACCTAAATCCTGTACACAGCAGATCTCACAACTCGACCTACAATTAGAGGGATACAAAGTTAGCGTTAGCTCTACTATAAAAGATCTGGGTGTCATATTAGACAGCAACTTAACTTTATAAAATCATATATCCCATGTCACAAAAACTGCCTTCTTTCCTCTGAGAAATATCGCTAAGTTACGAAGTATGCTATCCATCTCAGATGTAGAAAAGATAGTCCATGCTTTTATGACTTCTAGGCTGGACTACTGTAACACTCTGTTTGCTGGCTGCCCAGCATCCTCTATTAACAAACTTCAATTAGTACAAAATACAGCTGCCAGAGTTCTTACCAGGTCTAGAAAATCTGATCACATCACCCCAATTTTATCCTCCTTACACTGGCTGCCTGTTAAGTTTCGTATAGAATTTAAAATATTGCTTCTTACATATAAAGCTTTAAATAATCTAGCTCCTGTTTATTTTACCAACCTTCTGTCTTGCTACAATCCAACCCGCTCTTTAAGATCTCAAAACTTAGGGCTTCTGGTAATACCTAGTATAGCAAAGTTGAGTAAAGGAGGTCGAGCCTTCTCATTTATGGCTCCTAAACTCTGGAATAGCCTTCCTGATAACGTCCGAGGCTCAGATACACTCTCCCAATTCAAAACTAGATTAAAGTACTATCTGTTTAGTAAAGCATACACTCAGTGCATCACTTAGCGGGTTTCCACACAGGTTTCTGCATCTTGTTTATGTACACTATGAACAGCATCTACGCTAATTATTCTCTTTATTCTCCATTTCCACCTGGGGATATTCTTCCCGAGGCCCTCAGACTAAGCAGAGTCACTGATTCAATCCAAGACCAACGACGAGATGATCCCAAGGTTTCCATATCCTGGACCAGGCCGTATCCTGAGCAGCTACTGTGGTGGTCAAGGAGGAGTGGAGAACATGAGACCGATTCCTGTGACGCTCCAGGGACAGACAAGTCTTCGCTGAGGCCAGCTTCCAGTCTCCGTCGCTGAGACTGCAGCTCTGCACAAGACGTTTGACCAGCTGAGAAATTAAAATGGTTGTACCCAACTGAGTCTGGTTTCTCTCAAGGTTTTTTTTTTTTCACTTTCGCCAATTAGTGAAGTTTTTTTTCCCTCTGCGCTGTCGCCACTGGCTTGCATGGTTTGGCATCTGTAGAGTTGCGCATCGTTGGATTTGCTCTTCAGTGTTTAGACTCTCAGTAGTGATTATTAAACCACACTGAACTGAGCTAAACTGAACAGAACTTAAACACTACAAACTGAACTACACTGTTCCAATTTACTATGACCTTTTATGTGAAGCTGCTTTGATACAATCTACATTGTAAAAGCGCTATACAAATAAAGGTAAATTGAATTGAATTGAATTGTGTGGCTGGCATCTTTATACACAGCTGACTGTGATTACTGCAAGCTGCGTACGCTGACGTCTCCAATTCATTGGCATTTCATTGGCCCGTTTTATTACTCTTTCAGATGATTGGCTTTCTGGTGAAATCCCCATAGTGGAAGTTTTCCACATAGCATTGGAGTTCCTCTCCTGCTGGGAAACTGTGTTGTTTCAACTTATTTTAAATAAGTAGTTAAAACAATAAGCACTTCATTTTGAAGTGTATTTTTCCTTCTATTGATGTCAGTGGCTAAAAATATTCTTCAAAATACCCTCTCTTGTTGTTATAGAAGGTATAGAAACACTTTAAGGAGAGTAAATGCTTAGCAGATTTAAATTTTTTGAGTGAAATATTGCTTTAAATGATAAAAAAGACAAAACAAATGGCATCCGTAACTCAACTCATTGTCTTCTACAGGTACTACAGAAACAATATTGAGCAAGAGGGTAAAGCGCTGTACTCCCTCACCTGGACTTTAGAGTTCCCTTATGATGGGGACACCTGCTACTTGGCCCACTGCTACCCTTATACATATTCAAAGCTACAGCATTACCTGCGTGAAGTCATCTCAGACCCTGTCCGTGCAGCGTACTGTAAACTGCGGGTGCTCTGTCGGAGCCTGGCAGGAAATGCAGTATATGTGCTGACTATTACGGCACCGTCCAGCAGCTTAGCAGAACGCAAAGCAAAACGGGCTGTTGTTGTGACAGCACGGGTACACCCAGGAGAAACCAACGGCTCTTGGATGATGCAGGGCTTTCTGGAGTTCCTGCTGAGTGACTTACCTGATGCTCACTTGTTGAGGGAAACTTTCATCTTTAAGGTGAAGGAAGGAGTGCAGGGACTGTGTGGAGAACGAGTTTTGGGAGAAAATTGAATATATTTTATTGTCAATTGCTTCATGGCATGTAAACAGTTGGATTAGTGCATTTACAGATTTTCTGGCCACAGGTTATACCGATGCTAAACCCTGATGGCGTAGTTGTGGGAAACTACCGATGTTCACTCGCAGGTCGCGATTTGAACCGAAATTACCGCAGTATGCTACGCGACTCTTTCCCTTGTATTTGGTATACTCGCAACATGGTGAAACGGTGAGTAAAACCCAGGACACAGAGAGCCAACATTAAAGAAGTAGCAGAAGAAGTAGTGTTGTAGCCTGGCATTGTATCTGTCTGTTAATACCCAGTTTATTTCTTTCAACAGGTTGCTTGCTGAAAGAGAAGTTGTAATCTACTGTGACTTCCATGGTCACAGCAGGAAAAACAATGTGTTCATGTATGGATGCAATGAACGGAAAGATGGCTCGCAGTGTCTTCAAGAACGTGTTTTCCCGCTGATGATGAGCAAGAACGCCAAGGACAAGGTTAGCTGGAGCAATCTTGGTTATAATCGCAATCCAAATTTTGGATTAATGCTTTTGTCCTTTAGTTTTCTTTCAGGAGCTGCAAGTTCAAAATGCACAAGAGTAAAGAAGGTACCGGACGCATCGTCATGTGGAGGCTAGGCATTAGAAACAGCTACACAATGGAATCTACCTTCGGAGGCTCGACGTTAGGTGCTCACTTATTATAAACGGTTGACTCTAAGTGTATTCTATAATTGGTGATGACTGTTATATATATTTTTAATAACCGTATTTATGTTTGTATGTTTTATTCATTTCTAAAAAATATTTTTTGTTGAAGTTTTTTTACTAACTGAATAAGTTTTGACTAAAATTGCTTTATAAACTAAAAAAATAAATGAAACTGAAACTATATATTTTTAACAAATTGCAAATATTTATAAAAAAAGTATTAGGTCTAAAATAATTAACTGAAATCAAAAATGCAGAAAAAACAATTACACTTCTAAATAAATTTTTAAAAATATCTTTAGCTTTATTTTTCATTTAATTGTGGTTTTTATTTGAGTTCTTCTGCCTAAATTTATTTATTTATTCATTCATTAATTCATTCATTCATTCATTAAATTCAGTATCCAAAGCAACATTACATTTAGTTTATAATCTTTTATTTATATTTTAGCTTTTTAATAGTTTTAGTTTTTAGTTAACTATACTGTAAAAAACCCATCTAAATGAATGAGATAAATTAATAATATGAGAAGATACAGACTAAAAAACAAGTCAAATGAATGCCAGTGCAGTAAGGTAATAACTATTTATTTGGTAAGATTTCTTGAAATGAGAAAACTTACCTAGGCTTTAGTAAAGAAAAAAACATCTTAAAGTAATATTTTACCACTTATTCCAAGCAGTTACACTAATTATCCTGAAACTAGATTGTTACTAGCTTTTTAACAGTTAGTTTTTTCGTATTTTGTGTGAAAAAGTCTTAAAACCACTAAACAGAAGAATTCCTCTTAATTTAAGATCTGTGATTACATGTATGACATATAATCTAAAACAAGATTATTGTATGAATTAAATCATAATGACACTTACATCCATATTGTATACAATCAGTTACTTGACAGTAGTTACAATGCAACATTTATTACTTGTTGCATCTCAAAATACTTAAGCTTACTGCAACAAAATTAGAACAAGTATAAGGGTGTTTGAGCATTTTTATGGGCAAACTTAAAGCAAGTTATTACAGCTAAAATAAGAAGTCTTAAAAATACAAGGCTGGTCTTAAATTAGGTCTCTGATTGTAATTAAGCTAAATATGCAGGTAAAATACCTAACTTTAATCTTTAAACTTTTAGAAAAAAAGATGAATAATCTTTCATCTTTTCAAATAAATTTTTTTACACAATCTGATCTTGCATAGTATTGTATTTTTAATACAAGATCAAAACATTTTTTTGGCTAGAAATAAGATTGTAACTCTTGACTAGACAAGGAGTTTTCGCAGTATATAGCATTGTAGCACCAAAAGTACATGACCTTTGTGTATAATGGCAGTGTTTTCATTTGTAGGAGACAGGAAAGGAACACATTTCAGCACACTGGACCTGAAATCAATGGGCTATTGCTTTTGTGACACTCTGCTTGACTTTTGTGACCCCGACCCAGCCAAGGTGGCCTGTCTTTGGGCTTCACTCCTTTTTAATAGGAATTTAATCAGCTTTAAAACAGCATGATTGACTAAAAAATGCATTTTAAACAGACGACACACTGCCTCGAGGAGTTAAGGGTGTTATTGAGACAAGAAGTCAGACGGAAACTGGGAAGAGAAGTGGACTCTTTAGAGAATCTGTCGGACATTGATATTGAGTCCAGGTAAAACAGAAAAAAAATAATAATAATTAAAGGGTTAGTTCATGCCAAAATGAAAATTCTGTTATTAATTACTTATTAATTAGACCTTTGTGCATATTCCAAACACAAATTCTTGCTCTAGGATTTTATCTAAAATATCTTCATTTGTGTTCCAAAGATGAACATGAACATGTGCCTAAATACTAAAAGAATTTTCATTTTGAGCCCTTTAAAACGTATTGCATTAAAGCATGATCGTAAATGTGTTATTCATTTCACAATTTTCTTTTTTTTGTGCAGCACAAGTGGTTCAAATAGTACTGAATCAGATGGACTTCCTGTTCATCTTTTAAATGTCACAAACCAGGTATGTCATGACCCTCTGTGTGACAAAAAGAAACATTTTAGTTGTCTTTATTATTCTGTGGTTTCTGTTACAAATCAGGGTAAGAAAAAGCTCCTGAGAAGCCGAAAAGAAAGAAACAGACTCCGGCAAGGACGAGTACAGAGCGCAGGACCCAAAATCCTTCAAAGGAACATCAAACATTTGGTAGGAATTCTTAATTTTGCATATTGTTAATGATTGAATGTTTACAGAATACAGAGAAATGTTTACTTGCATTTTTAGATACATGCATAGTTCTGAAATAAAAAAAGATGACAATACTACATTATTATTATTATTATCGGTTTTCTCAATGATTTAAGTAAGATTTTCATTTTTGTTTTATTTTATTAAGTACTGATAAGATGTCTACATTTTAAATAAGTATGCTATTGTAAATTTTAAATAAATATGCTATTATTTACAGCATTTATTTGCATAAAATGACAATTGGTCATTATAAAATATTATAAAGTGTGTATTAAAATGTATTTATAACATCTAAAATATTTTTAGACTTAAATACCAGAAGAAATATGCAGATTTACATGTTTTACATCTATAGTTTTCCCAGTGTTTAAGGTGAAAACATTATTTTTAAATGGACGTATTATAAAAAGTGATATTATTATAAAATTATATAAATAATAATATTTGTATCTGATGTTTAAAAAAAAAGATAACATAATTGACTCAAAACACATTCATTAATATATAAGAGATAATTACAAAATTTCTCATCTGATCAGCTAACTGATTATTCAGAGTGTTATGTTCCTTCCATTTTATGTCTGGGGTTAGGGAATGGAAATAACAAAAAAAATGTCCTGGTTACGTCCGTAACCCAATGTTCCCCGAATAGGGAACGGAGACGTGTGTCTTCCAGACATATGGGAGTACGTCAGATGACCTATCACTTGTAAGAGTAAGAAAACGGGCCAATGATTGCCAAATGAGTTGGCGGAGCTCAGCTCCACAGCTGATCCTGATGAGTCATTAGTGCTATATTTGTCTTCTGTGGAGTGAGCTCACTAAAATTTGCCTGCTGAAGAGCCGATCACTCAGCTAACAGCTGGAGACTGCTGTGCTGTGGCATTGGAGACACACGTCTCCGTTCCCTATTTGGGGAACATGGGTTACGGACTTAACCAGGACATTCCCCTTCATAAGGGAACTCCAATGTGTGTCTTTCAGACATATCGCAGTGTATGGAAAACGCCACAGCAGCTAAGCCCGTCACACTTCTGATGTGCAGATAGCCAAGCGTAGCATGAACACACTGACATCACCAAAAGCGCAAACTTCAAACATCCCCTAGACTCAGAAAATGACCATTACATGGGTATAACAATAGAATTTAGATTGGGGGTCGTAAATGTGCCTTTACCTAGCTAATATAGTCTAGGGATTTTTAGAAATATGACAGTACGTTGGGAAAGCATGCCAGTCCACGAAGGGGGAGGATGCTGCGGAGACCCTCTGCTACTCAAGAGGTGAGACTTGGTAATAGAGGCACGGTTCGCCTTGACATTGATAAGCGAGGGCGATGGCATCAACTAACCAGTGGGCCAAACTCTGTTTTTATACGGCACTTCCCTCCTGCTGAAAGTTTTGCGTTTGTTCCACGTAAAGGCACAAAGCTCGATCGGGACAAAGCAGTGAATGGGCTAGGTCTGCCTCCTCCGAAGGAACCTTGGGCACATAGCCAGGCAGGGGTCTCAGGATGACATGAGAGTAAGTTGGCCTGAATTCCAGGCACAATTTGCTGACCAAAAATGCCTTCTGTCTTCATTGAAATAATTTTATGAGATACCGAATTGAGTGGCTTGAATGGATCTCTCTGCAGACCCATCAGGACTACAGAGAGATCCCAAGAGGGTGTGAGAGGTGGGTGGAATGGATTTAATCGCCGCGGGCCTCTGAGGAATTGGATGATTAGATTATGCTTCCCGAGCACGTTGCCATCCACTGCGTCATGATGAGCAGAGATGGCAGCCACGTAAACCTTCAGTGTGAAGGGTGACAGCCTACACTCCAGCTTATCCTGAAGGAAGTATAACACAACGCTAATCTGGCAGGTTCAAGGGTCTTCTCGGTGAGAAGTGCACCATTCAGAGAATAGACTCCACTTCAGGGCATAGGCATGCCTCGTAGAGGGTGCTCTATCCTGAGTGATGGTGTTAACTACCGACGGCGGTAAGTCACCTAAGTCTCTCACGCTCCGTCTATGGACCACACATGGAGGTTCGAGAGATCTGGAAGCAGGTGCCAGAAGGTGCCTCGTCTCTGAGAGAGGAGGTCCTCTTTCAGAGGAATGTGCCAAGGAGGGGCCACCGCGAGGAGTGTGAGTTCGGGAACCCAGGTCCAGTTGGCCAGAGAGGCGCAACAAACAAGACCTGCTCCTCGTCCTCCCTGACTGAGACTGTGCGATTAAGCTCACTGGGGGAAACGCATATTTGCGCATGCCCGGTGGCCAACTTTGAGCCAGCGTATCTGTGCCGAGGTTGGCTTCAGTTAGGGAATAAAACAGAGAGCGATGAGCATTTTCGGGAGAAGCAAACGGGTTGACCTGGGCCTCCCCAAAGTGCTCCCATATCAGCTGGATTGCACCAGGGTGGAGTCTCCATTCTCCTTGAGACGCTAGCTGCTGTGAAAGTGCATCGGCAGCACAGTTGAGCTCACCTAAAATATGAATGGCATGCAGCAATTTCAGCCATGTGTGACTCCAGAGAAGCAGATGGCGAGTGAGCTGAGACATGCGATGAGAATGTATACTCCTCGTACAGTTGATATAAGCCACCGTTGCCATGTTGTCCGTCTTGACCAGCACGGGTTTCTGCTCCAGCGCCGGTGAAAAGCAGCGGAGAGCGAAATACAACGCAAAAAGGTCCAGGCAGTTGATATGCCGATGCAGACGGGGTCTGGTGCACAAACACGCAGCTGCATGCTTGTTGCGCACAGCCCCCCAGCCCATGCTGGAAGCATTCATCAATACGACAACACGCCTGGATAATTTCCCAAGGTGCACACTGGCATGTAGAAAACCAAGATCCATTCAGGGACTGAGGGTGCGGCGACGCAGCGAAGTGATGTGCACCCGGTGCGTGCCATGCCCGTTTGGGGACAAGATTGTGAAGCCAGCGCTGATGTGGTCTCATATGACGCAAACTGAGCAGCGTGACAGCGGCTGTGGTTGCCAAATACCCCAGGAGCCTCTAAAATGGGACCACTGTTTTCCTGTCGAGCGTGCTGGAGCTCCAGCTGGAGATAAGAGATCCTCTGCACGAAGGGTTTGCAAAGTTTGCTCTTCTCTCGGTTCACCCGAAGGCCTGTGTCTATGCATAATTAATTGATCCCGAGAGGAGGCTAAAATCAGCCAATCATCTAGATAATTGAGTATGCGGATGTCCGCGAGCCGAAGAGGCCCTATAGCACCCTCCGCGGGTTTTCACCAAGCTTGCGGAGGGTGCGCTAGCACCAGAGAGAGACAGAGAGAACCCGAAGGGGAGGACTATGTACTGCCATGCTCGTCCTTCGAACGCGAACCGGAGAAATGGATGGTGGCGTGGAAGAATGGAGACATGAAAAAACACGCATCCTTCTGTGTAAATGACAGTTCAGTCTGCGCAGATCTTGGATTGGTCTTGACCCCCGCTCTTCTTGGATACGATGGAGTACGGGCTGTAAAACCCGTATTTCATCTCGGCTGGAGGGATTGCTCGTTTGCATCCTTCACCAAGAGGACAGCAATCTCCCTTTTGCAAGACAGGGGCGCTTTCGTGATTGACCCTCGTGATATGAATACCCGTGAACTTGGGAGGGTTAATAGTGAACTGTATCACATAGCCGAGTCTGACCATCCGTATGAGCCACCGTGATGTGCTGGGCAGCGCTAACCAGGCTGGCAGAGCGCGCACTAATGGCACCATAGGAGCGACCACTGATGTGCCAGCGAAGGGGCAGCTCGGGAGGGGAGTGCTCACTGTGGAAGCAGACAGTCCAGAGGAAGAGCTGAAAATAAGAGAGTGTCTCTTACCTTCCTCCCTGGATCCCGTGATGAGGCTGGAGTGAGAGAAAGGAATACCTTGCCGCTTGGCCGGTGGAGCAGGCAGCGGAAGCAGAGCAGATGTTGAAGCTGCGGGTGGACGCCCTCAGCGAGGAGCAGCCGAGGTGGATGGGGCAGCAGGGAGAGCAGTTTTCCGAGCCCACTGATAGATGACCTCTCCCATCGCTTTAGACTGCTCCTTCACTGCCGAGAATTCCTGGGTGAATTCCCCGACGGTGTAGCCGAACAGGCCAGGCTGAGATATGGGAACATTATGAAAGCGAGTTTAGTCAATGTTTCTTAGATCAACCAGGTTTAGCCAGAGGTGGTGCTCCTGAACCACTAATCTGGCCATCGTCTTCCCAGGGCACGAGCAGCCGATTTGGTGGTCATGAGAGCGTAATCGGTTGCCATGTGGAGCTCATACATTAAGCCCGAGGAAAAACCACCGTCCTGCAGCTCAGCCAGCTTTTCCGCTTTGTGTTGATAGGTGGGGATAGGATGCAGCGCGAATGCAGCCTGGCCCGCAGCAGTGTTGGCTCTGGCCGTGAGAGACTCAGATAACCTGCATGCTTTGGAAGGGAGTTTGGGTGGACCTCTCCAAATGGAGGCACGCTGCGGCAAAGATTGACCGCAATAGCGCACTCCACCTGGGGAATCGCCTCATATCGCCTCACATCGCTGCTCCGCCATAAAGGGTGGTGAGAGCCGGAGTGCACGAGGACCGGGCAGAGAAAGGTGCCCGTAATGCCTGCGTAAGTTCACTGTGTACCTCTGGGAAGAAGGGGAGGGAGGGCCTAGAGGGTTTCGCCCTCTTCTGAACCCCCGCATAACACCCATCTAAGCCGGCCGCGGTGCTGGGGCAAGCCATCTCCAGTCCTATGGCCGAAGCAGCCCGGGATAACACGGCTAACATGTCCAACGGCTAACGTGTCATCTAATAAAAGCGTGGCCTACCCGGATGAAGGACCAGCGCTCGCACTCAACGCTATGACAGAAACGCATGGTCGAAATGATATCTTTAAAAAGACGCACTACTCAACCATGTGCTCTCTTAGGGAAGTCTGCTCTTAGGAGAAACTGCTCTTTTGGATCCCTAGTGAAACACCCAAGGGACGGGAAACCCAGCTCGATCACCGCTGCAACGTCTTCTCCTGCACAGGTGAGTAGGATTGCTTTCTTTTTAGAAGTCAGCTTGGCAGACATGTTTCTTCAGTGTCGTGATAGGCTCTATAATTCTAGTGAGCTCACTCCACAGCAGAGGCTGATATAGCGCTAATGACTCATCAGGATCAGCTGTGGAGCTGAGCTCCGCCAACTCATTTGGCATTCATTGGCCCGTTTTCTTACTCTTCAGAGTGATAGGTCATCTGACGTACTCCCATACGTCTGGAAGACACGTTGGAGTTCCCATATGAAGGGGAACTAACATTTGTACTTTAGGGAGAAAATAAAAAACTGAATTAGACAAAGGTTAAATAAACAAAATTGAGGCGTCACTTCAGTCATCTGCCTCAGAAATGTGAAACAACCACAGGAGTAAACTTAAATTATATTTTTTTTTTCTTATAGTTTTCAGGAGAAGGATAAACCAAAACAACAAACTAAAACAGGAACTAGCTTAGAAGGAGCACTAAATAACTTATTTGGGCAAAATAAACAAAAGCTTTCCTCAGCTCCCTTACTATGAATAAACAGACAAACTGGTACAAAAATGGCACCCTCTCCAATCAAAACTATTGGTCAAACAAAGAAACAAGACAATTATCTTTTAAATACCTTAACAAAGAAAGCAGACACAAAGCATGTAAGTTCAACAAATCAAACAACAAAGTTCTTCAAAAGACAGATGTTAAATTGCATCTAATAGCTCAATAAACTTGACTCCCAAAAAGTAACCAACAAATACAAGTCTGGAGCAGGGGAGAAGTGAACCTCTTTTTGGGTTAATGCACACTGCTCTTTTGTAGCAGCGTGCCACTGCTGCAGCACACTTACACTGACGAGCACCACCTGTACCAAATCAGCTCTGCCTTGCAAGCAGGTAGAGAGGGGGTAAGAATGGGAGAGAGAGAGAGAGAACACAAACACACAACATAACCACACTCAATGGGCAGTAAACACAATAAATAAACAATAATTATAAATACATTCAAAGAACGTAACAAGAGTAATTTCTGCTGATACCAATACTATGGAATAAAATCATTGTCATAAATATTTCATGCGTAAATAAAATTCATGCATCTGTAATTATAAAATCGTAAAGGAAAACAGAACATACTCATAATTTACGAGGGTACAATTCCAAAATCTGCGATTAGAGCAGACACAGATACAACATTTTCTTTGTCTGTTTGTATATAACTGATGAATTTACGATGGGTGTACTTTACAAACACGAAATACAGTTTCACCACAGACACAAAGACCTGATTAGGAGTATGAATCTAAAAGCGTCACTCCACTGTCAAAAGTACGTCACCGCTGTCACAGGCATTAATAAACAAGTGAGAGCCATCGATCACAACAGTGCGCTTGCTGGGCACTCGAGCTCCCACACACCGTCTCAGATTTTTGGGAGAGTGGCTGGCTGAGATTTTTGTTATTCTCTCTTTGAGAAAATGTCCATCATGAGCTTTAATAAAGGTGGAGACTTAATGAGGTCCATTTTCGCTGTGTTTCTTGGACATTTTATAAAATCAATATTACGAACGAGCCGAGGATAGTGAGCATAATGTAAGTTAACATTACAGGCAGCGAGTGCAGAATTTCTCAATGAGTCACTTAATGGTGTTTAACTATAACATGACATCTGTTGATTAAGTAACCTGTTGATAAGCAACACAAGCATATATGCAGTCGTTTGCGACAGGCAGGCCGTTCAGTCACCGAGTACGCCTTCCAATTCAAGAACCTGGCGGCGTCTTGTGACTGGAATCAAGGGGCCTGCAGGTCCATGTTTCCTGCAGGGCTGGAATATGAGATTCAGGATGAGTTAGCCACCATCGATCTTTCTCACGATTTCGATGATTTGATTAACATGACTCTACGGGTGGAGGGACCTCTATGCCGCCAACGCCAGGCATTTCGCCTTTTCTGGAGGATGGAGGACAGCCTTCCTGCTTCTGATGCCTCCAACTCCGCTTCCATGTGTCCAGAGCCCATGCAGGTGGAACGCCTCCGGCTCACTCCTCAACAAAAGCAGCATTGCCTCGCCAGGGGCTTGTGTTTGTACTGTGGCAAGCCACAGAGTGAGGTCACCACACTGCTCCTTCTTGACTCCTTCTAGTGCCCCCATAGTTTTGGGGCACCCATGGCTAGTGCAGCATGGTCCATCTGTTGATTGGGTGAATAATTCAGTTTTGTCATGAAATCAGCGTTGTTTTGTGTTTAGCAATTCTCGGGCCACCTCCTTGCCTCTGCATCGTCCTTATGATTGTGCCATAGAACACCTTTTAGGGACTTCTCCGCCAAAGGGTCGATTATTTTCCCTTTCTGGTCCTGAGAGAGAGGCCATGGACATGGTACACCAACGAATCTCTTAAAGCCGACCTCATCTGACCCTCCTCTTCCCCTGTGGGAGCTGGGTTCTTCTTTGTCAAAAAAAAGGACGGCTCCTTGCATCCCTGTATTGATTATCGAGGGCTTAACGACATCACTGTCAAGAACAGGTACCCCTTACCTCTTATGTCGTTTGCCTTGAGTTATTGCAGGGAGCCAAGGTCTTTACCAAAGTTGACCTACAGAGTGCCTTACATCTTATTCGCTTGCGTGAGGGGGATGAGTGAAAGACTGCCTTTAACATGACTACGGGACACTTTGAGTACCGGGTCCTACCATTCGGTCTGCCCATTGCCCTGGCGGTCTTCCAGGCCCTGGTTAATGGTGTGCTGATAGACATGGTCAATCACTTTGTGTATCTTGATGATATCTTAATATTTTTCCCATCCCCACAGGTACACACTTAACGTGTTCACCAGGTGCTACAATGGCTGCTGGAGAACCAGCTTTATGTTAAAACGGAGAAATGCGCTTTTATACCCAGTGGGTTCTGTTCCTAGGATTCATAATTTCGGCAGGAGAAACCCAGGCAGACCCTTGTAAGGTAAGGGCCATTGCCGAGTGGCCAACCACTGACTCTCGTAAGGCTCTGCAGCGATTCCTGGGGTTTGCCAACTTTTATTGGCGATTCATGAGGAATTTTGGTCAGATCGCTGCACCCTTAATGGCACTCACTTCTCCTAAGGAACCTTTCAAATGGATGGTTGATGCTCAGGAGGCCTTTCATAAATTAATGTCTCCAGGCTTCAGGGGAGGAGGAAACACCTGACTCCATCATACCCAAGGCGATGGTAGTGGCATCCCTCTCCTGGGACATTGAAAAATGAATTGAGCAGGCCAGGCAGATGTCCAGTACCACTAGGGGTTCCAATGAGGAAACAGTTTGTTCCAGCCAAAATGCACTTTGAAGTTATCCAGTGGGGTCATTCATCCAAGTTGACCTATCACCCAGGAGTTCAGAGATCACTGGCTTCCATCCGCTAGCGATTCTGGTGGCCATCTATGGCCAAGGACATCAGGCAGTTTGTGGCTGCCTGCTCGGTTTGCGCTCAGAATAAAACTTCCAATGCACTTCTGGTGGTCTGCTCCACCCTTTTCTCAACCCTTTCTGCCCCTGGCAACACTTGGCCCTTGATTTTGTCACCGGCTTTCCTGAATCAAAAGGCAAGACTGTCATTCTCATGGCGGTGGACTGCTTCTCCAAAGCAGCCCATTTCATTCCCCTCCCCAAGCTCCCCTCAACCAAAGAGACAGCGCAGGTGGTGATTAATAATGTTTTCCGGATTGATGGTCTTCCGGTCAATGTGGTCTCTGATAGGGCCCCCCAATTTGTCTCCTGGTTTTGGATTGGAGTTTAGTCGACAGATCGGGGCCTCAATGAGTCTGTCTTCTGGATTCCATCCCCAGATCAACGGGCAGTCCGAACCAGGATTTGGAGCGTACTCTCCGCTGCCTGACGTCCCACAATCCTAGCTCTTGGTGCCAACAACTGTCCTGGGTGGATTATGCTCATAACTCACTCCCATCATTTGCCACAGGTATGTCCCCATTTTAGTGCTCTGTAGGTTTCCAACCTCCTTTGTTTCCCACACAGGAACCCGAAGCTGCTGTCCCGGTTGCCCTTGCTTTCGTCCAGCGGTGTCGCTGCACCTGGAAAAGAGCTAGGAAAGCCTTGGCCCGGGTTTATAGATGGACTAAAGCAGCGGCTGATCAACATTGGACTCCTGCTCCCAGTTACAGGTGTGGTCAAAGAGGATGGCTTTTCACTAAGGACCTGCATCTCAGGGTAGCCTCAGGCAAGTTGGCACCCAGGTTCATTGGCCCATACCGGATCACCAAAGCCTTGAGCCTGGTGATGGTACAGCTCAAGCTTCCCCCCACGCTTGGTCGGGTTGGATCTAGGGTTAAACTTGAGTTGATTGATTGAGTTGAATGATTGATTTCACTCACCTGCATTCCATGAGTAGTTCTCCTCTTGCCTCATCTCATGTGTGTCGTCCTGTGCTAGATAATTTTTTGCGAGTATACTCACGCTCAGCCACTCGAGTCGTGTCATGTCCTGTCTTGTTTTCTCTCTCTCTGTAAGTCCAGTTTGCTTCTCTGTTTCACTGCATCTCTCAAAGGCCATTGCCTCCAGTGTTTTGCTTTTTCCTCATCTCCCTCTGTTCTCAGGCTGGACTTCTTCTTGCTCTCGGAGCCCACCGGCATTTTCTGATCACCGGCTTTCTCTCTCTCACTCCTATCTCTGCATCCTCCTCACAGCCGCACCATTGAGTGCCCCCTGCCGGATAATGTTGAGAAGACTGCTAAATTTCAGTTGTAGTTTATGACTTTACTCCGGCTGTTGTTTTTGTTTTTTTTTGTTATTTTTTTATCTGAGGATTGTGAAAGGGACGCCCTCTGCCAGGAGTATCTTGTGCCAGCACGCTGTTTTAGTTCAAGACCAACAAAATACTGTTCTGTTTTTAACCTCCTGGCTGGATTTTGGTTTTCCTCATCAAGAATTTTTTTGTTTTGTTTTTTGAACTGGAAATAAATTATCTTGATCCTCTCAAGCCTGACAAGTTCGGTTGTGGGCTTTATTTTTAATGTAGGTGAGTGCCATAAAGGTACTAAAGTTTAACATTGTGCCGTAAAATCTGTTGCAACTAACACTATTGCTATGACGTTAATCTAGTGTAATAACCCCAGGGGTCACAATGCAATAGAAAAAAAGTTAAAGGCTGATGCATTTTTATTTGCATGTTGCTTTTTTAATGTAGCAATAACATATATAAGGTTTTTGGAAATAACCAAGCCCTTATTGTCTCATGACCCGCCCTTCTAAAGTAAGGTTCAATTTAGAAGTGTGTTAATAACATCTGTATTTCTTAAGGATCCTGTGCCCTCAAATGAAGATGCAGTTAAAGTAAGAATCCAAGAGAAAACCATGTGTTTCGTGAAGGATACTAAAAAACAAAAGGTAATTCCACATTGTTTGTTTGAGAATAATAATCCAAAATAATCAGCAAAACCCATAAATTGGTGTAATATAGTGTTTAAGATGAAAGAAATAAGAGAAAATAGACAGTAAAGAAAGTGTTCTTTTTTGTGTGAAAAGGTGCCATGTTCGGGAAGGGCGAATCAGACAGTGAGGTCTTGGATCCCTCATCCCACCACTCACATTGGTGTTATAGATAATGTTCCAGAAATTTGGGAGAACAGACTGGATAAGGTAAAACAATATGGATAGATGCTATAAAATTTGGGTATCAACATTCGTATGCCTTAATTTAATGTAAATAATACCTCTTTGTGAAATATGTAGAACAAATACACAACATATTTACGTTATTCCAAAAAAAATCCACATTTAATTTTGACCATGGGTGCTGCCATTGTTTTCGATGAAGTAATTTGGGTGCTGTCTTTGGTAGTCTGTTTCTGTTGTAAATGTTGCACAAATGGGACACAAAATAATGATATGATGCCACCCATGGTCCAAAGTAATTGTGGATTTTTTTAAAATAATGTATAATATTGTTTGTTGTGTGTGTTTACCACATATCTCAGAAATGTACATTATATTACCCCATACAAGCCTTGATACCCAGAGTTCCCTTTAATAATTTAATATCTAGTAGAATGTATATATGTTCCACAAAAATAACAAACACTATTTATTCCAGATTTCTCCTGCCACCAATTTGCACAATGGTTTTTTACCTTTTCGCCACTCTGTCTCAGGTAGATATACTTGAATTTACTGTATAATTCCTTTTTCATTTATTTCTTTAACTTTATTAGAAACCTTAGTAGATTACATTTGATAATTTTTTTTTTTTGCAAGTTACCTGGACAAGAAAGCAGAAACAAATAACATCAATGTGCAAGTTTACATTAAAGCAAAACTGAAATCAAATATTACAACAATTTATTAGAGTTGAGAACATATAATTTGTTAAAATGATCTTGAACTTATTTAGTGACGAAAGTATAGTCAGCTTTAAAATCATTCGTACATTTTTTCCAAGCCAAAGCAGCCTTACATCCAACTTTTTTCTAGCTTTGTACAAACCTTTAGAGTCAATTATAATAAAATTATATTTTTTCTTAAACTTTATTTACCAGAAAAGAAGATAATTAAACGCACGTCTTTTCAATACATTTAGTCCAGCACCATTATGACCACTTGATTCTTTAATAACAATTTGGATTTCAAGTTGAAATATTCCTAAACTGAAAAAAAAAAGATTTCAAGAAAAAGTATCATATACAGTACCAGTATTACTGTACAGTACAATTAGAATCAGATACAAATGTAGAACAAACAGAAGCAAAACTCCTGACTAACTGACTGAACAATAGATAAAGGGTAATATTATATTTTTACCTCTAATTCGATTAATAGTATTTTAATTTAAAGTACTATATATAATACGAGTAGCAGTGCGATATATTGCGATATTGCGATATATAGCAGTATCTGTTTGAGCCTTAATCAGACAGAAAATGAAAAGGATGAACCTCATGCCTGCTCTCTAAAATAAAATCTGTCAAGTGTCTGTAACGATTGAAAATAGGGTGTGGCTCCTTTAAGAGAATCGCCATTTTATGGCCATCAGCCTGTAGACGCATGTAACACAAGAAGCGCATGTGTGTGGGACCGATGTTTATTTTTATATTTCTCTGATGTTCGAATTAATTTATTTTGCTGTAATATACAGTGACGTTGACAGAAGAATAAAGCACAAGATGTGGAATGCGATCCATGTGAGCTTTGATTGATTTTTCTGTTGCAACACTAGTTAGGCAATCTATCCTGTATTGTTTTTTCTTTACTCAACGTGTTACATGCCTTTCACATATATTCGGGTTATAAGCATGTTTAAGTAATATGAAACAATGTAGAACACAGGGAACGTGGCCGTATAGAGAGACACTGCAACGCTGCTGAAGATTGTGGCTGTTTACAGCGGTTTGACTGATAAATATGAATCTGTAGCTAAATTGTAAGCGGTGCCAAACAGCATTTCCCGTTGTTTACATCCTTGCTACAACATACTGTTAATGCTAGAAACTATGCATGTCATAGATCAATTTTAACAAATAAAAACACTTACAGATTTGTGGCTCACAATCACAGCTTCTGCTTGTTGGAGCTGCTCCTTTGAGGAGTTTTTAGCTGAATCCAGCACTGAACTGGGAGAAATTCTGGAAGCTGTCCTTTGTAAAATGCTTGCAATATCTTTTTTTTATAATTCTCTGGAACATAATTAAAATTAAACTGTAAGCTCTTCTCTCTTTGTGTCATGTCCTTTGGAAGCCTAAATACAGAAACAGAATGAGCTCTGTGGAAATAGCTGCGTTTGGATGGCATTTTAGCTTTCTCTGCTGTAACATTACAGCAGCTCTGGCCTGTGTGCACGTGGTAAATAGGTGTAACCGGAAACCCTTCTGATCTCACTAACCCCGATGTATTTTTTTGTAGTCCCCAAAGTTTGTTTACTGTAGGCTTTGCTAAGCTAACTCTGTAAAGCCAATGTCTCCCTTTGCATTGAACTTTGAGCATATTACATACAGAGATGTTGTTCATGTTCACACAGCTACGTTACACATCAACTAAAGTTTAAAATATGATATCGTAGTGGACCACCTATTTAATGTCTAATCAACTTGTTTAATTCCACCCCTTTTCGTAGCACCGTACAACAGAAATTCGCATGCACAAACTCTGGTGTGACTGCAGCATGAGTTCCAGCAGTAACTCTAGTAGGCTCAGTAATTTGCTATTAGCTAATAAACCATTAATTATATATATATATTTTTCCTTAACATATGATTTATTTAAGCAATAGTTATTAAATTCGCCAAGTAATATAATTTAATTCTTACCAAAAATAGAATTAATGGTTGCTTTATTGACTCCATAGAAGATGAACGCTTCCAGTAGTTATACAGTACATTTATTTAAATGAAGAATAACCTTAACAAACATACACTCACGATGTAAAGGATCAAGTGAAGGTGTATCCAACTCTGAATGTCCTTGATATTTATTGTTTTAAATATTTTTTAAATAAATGTTTATGTTTTTCAGTTGATCATGGGCACAAAACATACCAGAATGCCTCCTCATCAGCGCCTCAGGGGCAATTGCAACGACAGACCCACTTAGTTGCTAACAGTCATAAAAGATGCCCGTCTGTACCAGCCTCCCAAGAAAGAACTCTGACTATGCCAGTTCCGTCATACACAATGTCCTTCTACCCTGACTTTAGACCCCAGCCAGAATTCAAAGGTATATCTTTTATATTTCTTATAGACAACTTTTCACCAGCATTTTAACCGAATAGATAACATTTCTAACCTCGCTGTGTCTCGCAGGAAGACCCCATATTTCAAACATTATGGCGAGGAGGTAAGTTTACTAGCTAAGTGCAAGTGCATAGCAATTTTATTGGCAGTAATGTGAATAATAATTTAGACCGCACAGACAAACACCATCAAACAGGTTTTATTAAGAATATTCACACTGCCTCAACAATTGCCACGCAGGGCTAAAAAACATTTTCATTAAGCCTATTTGGTCCCTGGTCAGATTAAGTTTGAGTTTGTTGCCGTTTCTTAGAAAAATCATATATCACTGCTCAGAAGTTCCACAATCCAACAAACACAATTGAAAAGTTGGGAAAATCACTCTCCCAATCAATGGCAACAGATGCTGACAGGGGCATCACACTTATCCAACAAACTCCGAACAGACCTGTTTATTGGCATTCATCTGTGTGGCTTTAAGAATTTTCTAAAAATTATACAGTAGGTATTTACATTATTTATATTAAACCAAGTTTACACTATTTCTTCTGAACTTTATACAATTTAAATAGTTGACCAAGAATATGTTTTATTATTTATAATTATTATTTTGTATTATTTTAATATGTAGATTTAACAGTGAATTAAATGAGATAAATCATATGAAATATGTAAACTATATTCAATTTAAGATTTCAGGTGTGTTTCTGCATAGAAATAAAGCAATATACATAAATATACACTCACAGGCCACTTTATTAGGTACAGCTTACTAGTACCTGGTTGGACCTCCTTTTGCCTTCAGAACTGCCTTAATCCTTCTTGGCATAGATTCAACAAGGTACTGGAAATATTCCTCAGAGATTTTGCAGATTTGCTGCAGATTTGTTGGCTGCACATCCATGATGCAAATCTCCCTTTCCACCACATCCCAAAGATGCTCTATTGGATTGAGAGCTGGGGACTGTGAAAGCCATTTGAGTACAGTGAACTTATTGTCATGTTCAAGAAACCAGTCTGAGATGATTCACGCTTTGTGACATGGCACGTTATCCTGCTGGAA
The DNA here is from genome assembly GCF_903798145.1 of Danio aesculapii. Taxonomy (NCBI): domain Eukaryota; kingdom Metazoa; phylum Chordata; class Actinopteri; order Cypriniformes; family Danionidae; genus Danio; species Danio aesculapii. The sequence continues at coordinate 13,922,583 of NC_079459.1, read as the reverse complement.
GTAGCTGTCAGAAGATGGGTACACTGTGGTCAGAAAGGGATGGACATGGTCAGCAACAATACTCAAGTAGGTTGTGGCGTTGACACGATGCTCAATTGGTACTAATGGGCCCAAAGTGTGGCAAGAAAATATTCCGTACACCATTACATCACCACCACCACCCTGAACCGTTGATAAAAGGCAGAATGGATCCATGCTTTCATGTTGTTGATGCCAAATTCTAACCCTACCAATGTCACAGCATAAATCGAGACTCATCAGACCAAGCAGCGTTTTCCAATCTTCTATTGTCCAATTTTGGTGAACCTGTGCAAATTGTAGCCTCAGTTTCCTGTTTTTAGCTGACACGACTGGGAAGGTTCGACATGTTGTGCGTTCAGAGATGCTCTTCTGCATACCTCAGTTGTTTATTTGAGTTACTGTTGCCTTTCAGCTCGAACCAGTCTGGCCATTCTCCTCTGATCTTTGGCATCAACAAGACATTTGTGCCTACAGAACTGCCACTCACTGGATATTTTTTCTTTTTCTGACAATTCTCTGTAAACCTTAGAGATGGTTGTGTGTGAAAATCCCACTCAGACAAGCCAAAGTCACTTAAATCACCTTTTTTTCCCATTCTGATGCTCGGTTTGAACTGCAGCAGATCTCCTTGACCATGTCTACATGCCTAAATGCATTGAATTGCTGCCATGTGATTGGCTGATTAGAAATTTGTGTTAAAGAGCAGTTGGACAGTAGGAACTAATAAAGTGTCCGGTGAGTGTATGGTCATATGTAATATGTGATTTAATTAATATACATTGCAGTGAAAGTGGCATTATAAAAATTGGACAGCCACATTCAAATAGTATATTAATGTATAAATAAAATATGAAATATGATCTAAATCTATGTATGTAAATGAAGAGGCATACTTACATCATATATTACATCTTACATCACATGCATACTTGCATCTTATATCATATAGATCACTAGATATACAGATATATAATTTTCATATTTAGAAACATAATTCAATACATTATCATGATCATGTAATATTATCACCAAATATACAATCCAAGTAATCATAAATTATGGTAATATTTTGCATGAATGTTTTCTGAAAGGTTCTTTATTTATATATGCATAAACACCCTTGTATTATAAATGTAATGTATAGATGGCCTTTTCCAGTCAACAGAAACTCAGGCAGGAAAGACAGATGCAAGTGACCCATATTCCTGTCAAACACTTAATGCCACTAGACAACATGGGAACACTGAGGATCAGTCATAAAACAGATGGACAAGGTAAACATTTTTAGATATATACATATTGACATACAGATATACTGCAACAAAAGCAATTCAAATTATGTTTCATATATGTTCATGAAACTGAAATGTAATATCAGGTACGGTTTTGTATTTTGACATCTGTAATCTGATTTATTTTCCCATGTTAGCAGGTGCTGGAGCTGGTTTTGCGTCACCAAATACAGAGCAGACCAGAAGGGCCAATCAAATCAGTAAACAAGAACTTTCCTGTTTCCTCCCTGATATGCACAGGTCTGACTCATTATTTTTAAGCGAGTTTACTTGACACCTGTCATAAAGATTTTAGAATGTCATCCATAGTTCTTACTGCTGTCACTGTGCGCTCACTACAGGGATATAAAACTAAAGGTACTCAGATACAATACTCAGAAACTGTTCTGAGGATCTGGCCAAGAATATACCATGCTAAAAGTAAAAAAAAAGCTTTAAATTTATGCATAAATGTTAATAAGTAAAAGCAGCCAAGCGAAAATAAAAATGAGAGAGAAAATACATTTTGCCATATTTAATCTGTTTATCATATTGACCTTTTTTTTTTAATGAAGTGTCAACAAATAATAGTCAGTACAATATAATTATAACACTATGTATCCATTCTTTGTAAGATCACTAAGCATGATTTACAATTGTTTTGGGGATTTATATTACATAAAAATATCAATAACAAAAACAAACAAAAAACTATATTTCTTGTTTATTTGACATCCTTGGTGCGCCAAGGGTATATCTGCCACACCATTACACCACCACCACCAGCCTGAACTATTGATACAAGGCAGGATGGATCCATGTTTTTATGTTGTTGATGCCAAATTCTGACCCTGCCATCCGAATTTTGCTGCAGAAATCGAGACTCAGACCAGGCAACCTTTTTTGGGCGAATTGTAGCCTCAGTTTCCTGTTCTTAGCTGACAGGAGTGGCAGCCGGTGTGGTCATCTGCTGCTGTAGCCCATCCGCCTCAATGTTCGACATGTTGAGTGTTCAGAGATGCTCTTCTGCATACCTCGGTTGTAACGAGTGGTTATTTGAGTTTCTGTTGCGTTTCTATCAGCTCCAACCAGTCTGGCCATTCTCCTCTGGCATCAACAAGGCATTTGCGCCCACAGAACTGCCGGACCATTCTCTGTAGAAATGGTGTGCATGACAATCGCAGTATATCAGCACTTTCTGAAATACTCAGACCAGCCCGTCTGGCACCAACAACCATGCCACGTTCAAAGTCACTTAAATCACCTTTCTTCCCCATTTTTTGAACTGCAGCAGATCGTCTTGACCATGTCTACATGCCTAAATGCATTGAGTTGCTGCCATGTGATTGCTTGATTAGAAATTTGTGTTAACAAGCAGTTGGTCAGGTGTACCTAATAAAGTGTCCTGTATATATATATATATATATATATATATATATATATATATATATATATATATATATATATATATATATATATATATATATATATATATATATATATATATATATATATACAGTAAAACAGGCATTAGATATCAGTGTATTGTAGAATTGTCTTTGTTTCTCTGGAATATTAGGTATGAGTTTGTGTAAAATGCTAGTATTACTTTATTGTATAAAGGTCTGATAACATTTCTTCTTAATTTTAAACAGATAAACCTATTGTCATTTAGATTTTTTTTTATTTCAAAACCATATTTTTATGATTTAAAATTTGCATGAACCGAAAGTTGCTGTGGACTATTATTTTATCATGATGATGTATTTATGGGGCAGTTTTATTTTCTGAACGACTTTGAAAAATGTTGGAAATCTTAACCATTGACTTCCATAGTATTTGTTTTTCCTACTATGGATGTGAATGTTTACAGGTTTCTAATATTCTTATTATATCTAATATATCTTATTTTGCATTCAATAGAAAAACAAACTAATAAAGGCTTGGAACCACTTGAGGGAGAGTAAATATTGAGTACATTTTTCATTTTTAAGGGGGGTTAGTCTCTTTAAGACTAACATTGTGTGCCAGTAAAACAGTATTTTATTTTTATTTTAATGACCGTAAATTGTAAATCTAGAGATAATTAGGAATTTCAAGTGGTCTCTTAATTTTATTTATATCGGCAGGGTGTTCATGGTGTCTTAAAAAGTATTAAAAGTTGATGAATCAATGTAGAGAAATTTAAGAGCCTTAAGAAGTATTAAAAAGTCTTAAATGCTATTTGCAAGGTATTAAATTTTAAATCATTTTTGTTTATGCAATGTATTATTGTATGCTAAAATTTGCCTGAATTAAACCTGCAAATATCAGGATGCTGTGTAGTTTATGAAATCAATGACATCCTACTAGATTTGACATCATGCAGCTTTGTTTACTGCAGTTACCAAGCTCGATTTATTACATTTTTATTCAGTATATGAATAATGTTTTAGTTTTGGATCAATGTGTTACATTAATATTTAGTAAATATACTGTAAGTTAAAATCTCGCCAGTGTTTCCGATTGAAAAGTGGTTATAAGGTCTTAAATCTATGAAAAATGTCTTAAAAAGGTCTTAAAAGGTATTGAATTTCACTCACTGATTCCTGTATATACTCTAAACTGTATAATAAGCTAAAACAAAGCTGTATAAACAAACACAAACATAAATTGTTCTTTCGTGTTAAACACACATTAGATTGTCTGTTTAGCATATTTAATGTGAATAAGATGCAATTTAAGTAAAATAATTTAAACAAACTTTTATTTTTTGTTTAAATAGAATTGTAAGGAGTAAAAATACAATTTATTCAGAAATGTACTCAAATAAAAGTACAAATCTTCTAAAATAATACTAAAAGGTTATGGTTTATTTTGCTTGCGTATATTAATAGTCTTTAGGTGAACAATTAATCTCTGTGAGTTTATCAATTTTCTAATGATGGGCAAAATATGCTTAGTCACACCCCACCAACCATTAGTTTGCTGCAAGTGAAAGATGAGAGGAGCACAGAAATAAAACCCCACCTTCAGCTCCATATTCTGTTTCAGTTGGAAATAAGTCATCTTACAATATAAAAGTCTACAGCAACTTCCAGTACTGTAATCAGGTAGAATTACTAAAGTATTTTCAATTCTAAAAGTATATTTTAATAGTATATTATAATTAAAGTATTTCACTGTGTGTTCCTCTGTAGTCATGCTCAGCTGTTTGGAAACCAGGCTGCCTTTGGAAATCTAAGTTTAGGACGGCTGCCCAAAGGAAGCAAATCTCAGGTTTTCATAAAAAATGCTGCTTCACAAGATGCTATGAGGAGTGAGGAGAAGTAGGTGGCAAAACAGGACATTTATATATTTTGCTCAGTCGCAGTCTGTTCACTGATCAGCTCATTTGCTTCATAAGGTTCCATGTGCGATTTCTACAAGAGTCCATGCAGGTGGAAGATGAGTCCAATGGTGTTCTGCCTCAAACATCTCACTCGCTGCAGTCTCAGGAAAAAACAGACAAAAGCACAAGGTGATACGAGCAGGGAACCTTTTCTTGCAAAGCCAAGTGCCTGAATGCTGAAATATTCAGACTTTCTTTCAAAACTCAGTCATCACTTCAGGTGTGCATCTCTATACATTCAATAAAATGGAAACATTAATTCCGGAAAACAAAACTTCTTATTTTTAATTATTTTATAAAAAATAAAGTGGTACATTTAAAGCTATTTTAATTGTTCCCTTGTATTGAAAGCATGTTCTTATTTAAAGTTGCCATGTGTGATTAAGCATATTTTGTTAATGTCTAAATAATGTCTAAAAGTGTTTTTGAACTTGATTTATCTACAATATTTTGTGTAATTTTATTTAAGGGGAAAGTTCACACAAAAAAATCTCCCTTGTGCGGTTTTAAACCTTTGAGTTTTTTTCATATTTGAAGATAAAAAAAATAAATAAAAAAAAATGCTGGCACCCACTGACTTCCATAGTAGGTAGTGGTGGGCAAAGGAAGGCTTCTTGAAACACTGAAACAGTCGAAGCAAAGGTGTCGAATTTTCGAAATGGTTTTAAATCTACAGTGACACCTAGTGGTAATTTTTTATGTACTGCTCTGGAACCGCTTCAGCAAAGAAACAGTTAAGCAAATTGAGGAATTATACCCCACTTTGTAGAGTTGAGGTTTCAAGTGATTTAGTGAAGCGGTGGGAGTTCCTGACTAGCATGCAGAGGTAATGGGTTCGAATCTATTGATCTAACATGTTTTGTTTTAACATTGGTCCAACATCCAAACAAACACTTTGTGAATAAATGTCGTGTTTTGGTCATAAAAAAATTTGCATTATTAAAAGACACAAATATGTCTTGTTTTGGTCCCTATTTGAACAAGTAGGGATTCGAACTATGGATTTTTACAGCACAGTCCGCTATAGGCTACATGAGATAAAGGCTGTTTTTATTTACCCTGTCAGTCAAATGCAGATTCGCCAGTTCTCGAAATGCTTCTGAAAGGACTGATGCTTTGAATTGCTTTAGTCACGTGACCTTGGTGTTTCCAATCACCTTAGTCATGTGACCTGGGTGTTTACGGATCACGCTTTGGTGCAGTGTTTTGAAACACTTGCATTTCAGGATCTCAACACTTTGACGAAATGTCAGTTTCAAGTCAGCCATCCCTAATAGTAGGAACAAAATATGTAAAATCAAAAGTCAATGGGTCCCAGCAACCAACATTTTTCAAAATTTCTTCTATTGTGATGAACATAAGAAACTTTTTATCAAGTGATAATTAAGTAACTGACACCAAAATTGAAATGTTTGGGTGAACTATCCGTTTAAATTCAGATTCATTATTCAATATTATGACTCACCTGTTTCTAATACTGGAGTTTGTTTTGTCTTTAACCTTAAAAGCATCTAACAATGTTTTTCCTTTTTTTAATTTTACATACAAAATATAATACAAACATAATTTATTTGTATAAAATAAGGCACCAAGACATGCATGAAATTTGCCACAGATAAAGGAACAAGTCTTTCAAATAAAATCTTTTGGGTCAGCACGAAGAATATTTCATCAAGTCCATCAGTGCAGGCATCTCATCATGTTCTTAGTTCTTGAATCCCATGAAACTGTCGCAAATGGAAGCGACTTTCAGTGTGTCTAACCATTGTACGCAAGGCAACAAATCCAAAAAGAACCTGAAAAAGAAAAGAAATGTCATTAAGAATTTTTATTACATAGACACTCCTGATCAAAATCTTTAAAAAGGAGAAAAATGACAAATATTCCCATTTCGTGCTGAACTATCATAGTACGATGCATCGTTTGGGAAAAGAACGATGTAGTGACGACTGTTTCCTAAAATACGTAGTCTCTAAGTCGCAGATCCATCATTTGAACTACTTTAGTTATAACGTAAAACTCACATAATGACGCTGTAAACAGGGGCGAGTAACAACTTTTTTTGTGCAAATGATATTGTTTTACACGATCACACATTTTTAAAAAATCCAATACTACTTTTGGTAAGAACATGCACTAGTTTTCCAAATTAATTGATACATATATAAACAACACATATAGGACCTATTTATGTTTCCTTTACAAATATTGATGAGAATATTCTATATAAAATCACTAAGCTAACACGTATTCTAATTTCATATATAAATCGTTAATGGTTGTAGGCCTAATTTACAGTAAGCTTATTTATTAAGAAATAGAAAAAAAATCCTACTTAATATCATCATCATCATTATTATTATTATTATTAAGTAGGATATTTGATATTCAAGTAGGATTTATTTATTTATTTTCTTTCTTTTTTTTTTAAGTCTACTTTCACAATTGACACATTTAAACTACTGCAGAAATGTTCTAACCAACAGGCCCATGTCATGTACAGTACAGATACATTTCTTAATAAATAACCTACTATGAATTAAAACCATTAACGTATGCTCGGCCTATATTTTTGTTTTCAAAAGCTTTGGAAACGTAACGTAAATTCCGCTTTTAAATTAAAGTCACTTTTAGCTTTCGTCATAACCCATGGCTGTGTTCAAAATGGCAAAAAATTTTTTGAAGTGCACTACGAAGGGAATGCAATTGTCAATATGAAGATCGCTAAATCTGAACTGTAAAACATACTTTGAATGCAAATTACACCTGGGATGACATTAATGTATTTTTTTTAATCATTCCAAGTTAAAATGTTTGAACATTCTAAATAAATAGGGCATAGGGGGGATAACGGGGAATAGAACACTCTCTACACTCTAGAGGTGTAGTTGTAAGCTTACAAGTTTGCAATGCAGTTTGCGAATGTTCGTTGGAACGACAAATTTGGGAAACGCCAAATCAACAAACTATCTTTGTAACGACGAAACTTGCAACCTTAGTTAGCTAATGAAGGTTTTTGGAAACACACCCCAGGTTGTAAGTACTGTGTCTAAATGCTAAAAGAAGAAACAGGAGCAAGTGACCAAAAAAGAGACCAGGCAATGTATAGAAAACTGAATTCAAACTCAAACAGATCATCATAAGTAAAAGTTTAAGATCATAGCCTTAAATGAACACTCCACTTTTTAAAAAGTACGTTTAAACAGTTGAGGTTTATCATTTTTTAATCAATTCAGCCAATCTCCGGGTCTGGTGTGAGCACTTTTAGCTTAGCATAAATCATTGAATCAGATTAGACAATTAGCATCTTGCTCAAAAACTTAAAATTATATAATTTACATACGATAATTTTTCTATTTATATATTTATCACTCTTCTGTAGTTACATTGTGTACTAGGAACTATACTCTCATTCTAAAAAAAATAGTCCCCATCTCGGTAACAGCGCTATGTATTAACATTGTGCCTGCTGCAGCCATGAATTGGCAACAAGTCCCTTGATTATTATGGCAAAATAGTTCCTAGCCACATCAACATAGACAATACCAACTTGTCATTTTCCATCTGCCTTAGTACACGATGTAACTACAGAAGTGTCAAGCTATAAATAGAAAAATTATCATTAGTTATTATTTGGATTTTTAGAGTGATTTGCTAAGGGTCTAATCTGGTTTAATGATTTATGCTAAGCTAAGCTAAGCTAAAAGTGCTCCCACCAGACTCAGAGATCAGCTGAATAGACTTAAAAATGACAAAATTCTACAGTTTCACTTTAAGGGGCTTGTAAAGGGAAAATATTCCCCCAAAAAGCAGAGTATTCCATTAAAAAATTGAAACCGTCTCAAAAATAAGGCTTTCTTGTCAGTCACAGTCACTCCAGAGGGAAAATCTATACTGCCAATATGCTGAAATCAATTGAGGCAAAGGCAGTTGTAGGCTTAAGAAATTAAAGTTAAAGTAATTTATCTTAATGCTACAATCATTATCATTGCTATTCTCCAACACTGATCACAATAATTTGCACAAAATAATGGGTTTTTGTTAAAGTTCCTTGGTTATGATATAAAATACTGTTCTACTAGCATGGTAGGTAACTGAAATTCCTTTAAATTCAGAACAATGAAGAGTTCTGAATTCTACATATAGTCCCTTAAAATAGTTGTAATTAACCTACACATTTACAGACAGACAGAAAGACAGCTAGATACCTCAGCAAAGATAAATAAGGCCAGTATGATATGAACTCCTCTCTCCAGTGGTTGAATAAGAATAGCCTCATTGAAGAGCTGGAACAAAATAAGAGGAAACTGAAGTAGAAGAGTCAGAAGCCAAAATCCAGCCAATTCTGGAACCTACTGAAAAACAACAGATGCATAATGGGACCAATTATTTGATATTATTATATTATACTCCATTAAATTAAGATTGACCTTTTCTTGCAGATTTCCAGCATTGCCCAAATACAGCCTGATAGCCTCAATCAGGGTCATTACAATGAGAATTGTGATCAGGATAAACTTGTAATAATCTGCAAGGGCTGAGTACTAGAAGAAAAGCACAATTATTATTATAATGAGAAGTAATATCTTACAACAGTAACATGATTAAACAGCCACAACAGCATATTGAAATGTTAAAAGTGACAAAGAAGAGAATCACCTTTAGGTCAAGCATCACAACCTCACTGATCCACCAGAAAGGAAAGAACCACATATTAAAGTAGAGTGACATCTGAAGAGGGAGACTCGATACTACATCCTTATCTGAGAAATAATATTATATTAATAAAATTAATTAAAAAATGACAAATTAGCTTTGAATAAAGTAAGCTTTTACTATTCTTGGGCATCCCAAGTAACCTGATTCGGAACCACTGATTTATAATCTGTATATTAATAATAATAATATATAGGGGGCGGCGCAGTGGCGCAGTAGGTAGTGCTGTCGTCTCACAGCAAGAAGGTCGCTGGCCTTTTTGCTGTGAGCCTCGGCTGGGTCAGTTGGCGTTTCTGTGTGTAGTTTGCATGTTCTCCCTGCGTTTGCGTGGGTTTCCTCCGAGTGCTCCGGTTTCCCCACTGTCCAAAGACATGTGGTACAGGTGAATTGGGTAGGCTAAATTGTCCGTAGTGTACGTGTGTGAATGCAAGAGTGTATGGATGTTTCTCGGAGATGGGTTGCAGCTGAAAGGGCATCCGCTGTATAAAACGTGTTGTATAAGTTGGCGGTTCGTTCTGCTGTAGCGACCCCGGATTAAAAAAGGGACTAAGCCGAAAAGAAAATGAATAATATATAGATCAGTGTTCGGAGCCCGTATATGATGGAGTAATATAAATTCTGGCGAATCGGTTCTTTTGAACAGTTCGTTTTAAATGAGTAAGTTTGTTCATTTGGTCGTTTTACCTATGTTTCTTATATTTTCTGTGGCTGACGAGAACCTAAATATTTCGATTCCGTCAACCTATTAAATCATCTAGTAACGTTACTTTAAGGAGTTTTATGACAAATCACGTTTTATGAAGAGGTCCATTTAGAAGATCCGATTCAAAAGAACCATTTGTTATGCTGTTAGGTAACGTATGGCAAGTTAGTAGGTTCCAGACAGGAATAACGCCAAATGTTAGCAACGACGTTTAACATTAATGCTATTGTAAAGCATTGTTTTATCTGCATATGATGGTGTTTACTAGCAGAAGCTACATTACATGACAACGTACAACTCGGCTAACCAGATGAATTAGCCCAACAGCTAACGTTCACGTAACAGATCAAATGGGCGCTCAAACACACTTACTCTGGTCTAGAAAATTAGCGTGCTCTTCGAAAGAGGGCTGTGTACGGCTTTGGTCCACAAACACGGTTCTGGAGAAATCTCCAAGCCGTCGCCTGATGGGTTCAGGCAGGTCCATGCTGGGAGAAGCAGACGCGAGTCCGTAGCAACCAGTCTACGGTAGCAACGAAGGCGGATCTTAAGCGGTTGTGAGGGTCCAGCTGTGACCACCGGGGGTGTGTTTTTCACTCTCACTCCCTCACACACACACACACACACACACACACACACACTGCTCAGCTGCACTCAACAGGTTTGTTTGCTTTGTATGATGGCGAAAGTACTGAAGATACATTATGCTGATTTTTATGCTACAATGTGTATAAGGAGTAACGTTAATATTAATATTTCTGGCTTAAGCTATCACTTTTAAGTCAGCATGAAGTCAACAATTTACAATGTTTATTTTGCTAGAGAACATTGGTAATGTTAAGGTACACAATTAATCTGTGCAAGGAAATTCGCTAAGAATTTTTTGTAGGTAATCTTTAATCAAAAACCTCCCATTTGATTCCGCTTTGGAATGGCAGTTCTTCTCTGATGATGTCAAGCAGGAGATCTAAAATAAAACCCTGCTCGCCACTCAGTGTTCAGTTTATTCAATTTTGATATCCAGGGTTTCCATTAAGATTTAGAGCTTCATTTAAAAGAATGTTCTGTTTGGGTTCTTCACTTTTGAGAAACAATATGAAAAGATATATTTTCTTTGCAACCTAAGGTTCATTCATTCATTTCCTTTTCGGTTTAGTCCTTTTATTAATTTGGGGTCACCACAGCGGAATGAACCGCCAACTTATCCAGCATATGTTTTACACAGCAGATGCCCTTCCAGCTGCAACCCATCACTGGGAAACACCCATACACATTCACACAATTTAGCTTACCCAATTCACCTGTACCGCATGTCTTTGTACTGTGGGGGAAACTGGACAGTCTGACTATGACCTTGTTAATGTTAACTGTAAACATATTTCGTTCTTTACTTTTGCAAAAAAAATGAAACTGCATTTTCATTTAAAATTTCATTTCCATCCAACGATTCAAAAGCAATCCAACAATGCGAAATTTAAAAAAATTCTAAAATTGTAAAAAAAAAATATATTATTATTGGCAATATACATTTTTTGAAACATCTAAATTCATACACTGCAAACTCTAATGTGGAAGTGAAAAATAAAGCATGGCTATTATCAGTGGGGCATAAATAGTGTTACTGTCATCCCCAAAGGAAGTCATTCATTCATTCATTTTTTTTTGGCTTAGTCCCTACATTAATCTGGGGTTGCCACAGCGTAATGAACCGCCAACTTATCCAGCACATGTTTTACGCATCAGATGCCCTTCCAGCTGCAACCCATCACTGGGAACTCTTGCCATTTAAACCTGATTTACTTTTAAACTGAAAAACTCAGAGACTTCACTTAATAACCTATAGCTTGATCATTACTGTGATGAATGAAAAGAGAAACACAACTTGTAATAAGGAAAAAGGTACAATAATTCACTTTTTGCGCTTAAAAAGAGAGATTTGGAGCTAACTGTGGAACATGGTCCCAAAATCAGGTGATATTTGGCAGCTCCATCAAGGGATGCATGCTGAAAGTGCTGTTATAGCTTGGAAATCAAATGTCAGGTTCCAGCTCTCCCCTACTTATGTATTTGCTGACTTAATTATCTTTCTTAATTATGGTTGCCCACTGAAGCTAAGCAGGGCTGCACCTGGTCAGTACCTGGATGAGAGACCACATGGGAAAGCTAGGTTGCTGCTGCAAGTGGTGTTAGTGAGACCAGCAGGGGGTGCTCAACCTGACCTAACGCTCCAGTATAGATAAGGGGGCTGTATACTGCTCAGTGAGCACCATCATTCGGATGAGACGTTAAACCGAGGTCCTGACTCTCTGTGGTCATTTAAAATCCAAGGATGTCCTTCGAAAAGAGTAGGGGTTTAACCCTGGCATCCTGGGATTACCCCAATTTGCCCACTGTCCTCCGTCCATCATGGCCTCCTAACAATACCCATATCATATTTAGCTTCATCACTCTGTCTTCTCTCCGCCAATCAGCTGATGTGGTGTGCGGTCTGGTGCAATATGGCTGCCATCGCGTCATCCAGGTGGATGCTGCACACTGGTGGTGGATGAGGAGATTCCCCCCAATGTGTAAAGTGCTTTGAGTGCCCAGAAAAGCGCTATATAAATGTAAGGAATTATTATTATTTCTTCTTTGTCTGAAATAAATTATTATGTATTTGGCTCTCCCTAAACTCCTTATTTATTTTTATTTTTTTTCATTTTTACACTTTTTTACCTGTTGGTTACTTTGTTCTCTTCCATTTATTTTTTTGTAAACATTTGTACATGATAATAATAATTATTATTAAAAAGGTCATGGTAAGTATGAATCAGCCTTCTATTAAAAGTACAGAAACTACAAATTTGAGTTCATGTTTTTTTTGTACCGAAAAAACACAAACAGATACAAATTCTGTCTTGTCAAGTATCCATAACAGTTATATCTCAACAGAATTGAACAGAATTGAAAAAGAAATGGCATATGTAATATTTATTAGTATGTCCTAAAGTGACATTTGTAACATGGTTCTACTATTATTTTGGGAGTCATTAACGTAAAAAATGTTGTGTATAATAAAAAACTTTATTCATTTGAAAACATTTAAATAGCATTATTTACAGCTATTGCTCAAGCAATGAAAATCATTCTGATTTACTCTCGTGTAACGCCAGCATTACAGAGTTTTTATGTACAATGAATTCACAAAACAGTTTCCATAGACGTCAAGGTGTCGGAGCGCTCCATTGTGTCATAAAAGCGCAGACAAGTCTTGTACTGAAGGAGTTTCTCCGACAGAGGACTGTCTTTTACACCGCTACTCAGCTCCACGCTCAAATCTGCATACCTGCTAAAAAAAACAACAACCTTGTAGAGATTCATCCATCTTCACGTTTTTCATTATGCCATGTTCAGTGCCTGAAACATACCTTTGTGATATTCTCCAAAATGCGAGTGTGTTGATAGCCATCAATGTGGCCAGTATAAAGAAAAACCTCTCCATGTTGCCACCGCTGAGGTTATCAGGGTAGAAGTTTCCTGTAAATACGTTTTCATATTAAATGTGGGTTCATGCTCTGAGACTTCACATCCACAATTGGACAAAAGTTCAACATTTTCAAGAGTGAAGTGTGTTTACCTCCTGACACAAAATAAAGCAAGTGAATGAGGAAAGCTCCCAGAAAGCAGCCACCTCCATACGAGAGGGTTAGGAAATGCAAAGAGACGCCTCTAAGATTGCTGGGAGTCAAACAGAAGGCTATGAGAGAGCCTGGAGAGAGAGAGAAACAAGACAGAGTGGAATGAATTTCACAATATTTCTGTTTAATGCTTGACTTTTGATGTGAATTATAATATATCGTACTAGTATGATGTTTTTCTAATCCATTTTTTTCATTCCATTTTTTGTTTCTCCAGTAAAAGAGTTAGTTCAATCAAAAATGAAATGTCTGTTATTAATTATGTCGTTCCAAACCCCTGAGACCTTCTTTCATGTGGAGTCCCACAAGGCTCGATTCTGGCACTTCTCCTGTTCAACCTTTATATGCTCCCTCTGAGCCAAATAATGAGAAAGAAACAAATCTCCTATCACAGCTATGCTGATGACACTCAGATCTACCTAGCCTTACTGCCTAATGACTACAGCCCCATTGACACCCGCTGCCAATGCATTGATGAAATTAACAATTGATGTGCCAAAACTTTCTTCAGTTAAACAAAGAGAAAACTGAAGTGATTGCGTTTGGGAACAGAGATGAGGTTCTGAAGGTGAATGCGTACCTTGGCACTAAAGGTCAAACAACAAAAAATAAGGTCAAGAATCTTGGTGTAACTCTGGAGTCAGATCTGAGTTTCAATAGTCATGCCAAAGCAGTTAGTAAATCAGCATACTATCATCTCAAAAACATTGCAAGAATTAGATGCTTTGTTTCCAGTGAAGACTTAGAGAAACTTGTTCATGCTTTTATCAGCAGCAGGGTGGATTACTGTAACGGCCTCCTTACTGGCCTTCCCAAAAAGACAGTCAGACAGTTACAGCTCATCCAGAACGCTGCAGCCAGAATTCTGACCAGAACCAGGAAATCAGGGCACATCACATCTGTCCTCAGGTCTTTACACTGGCTCCCAGTTACATTCAGAATGGATTTTAAAGTATTATTACTTATCTATGAACCACTAAATGGCCTATGACCTCAATACATTACAGATATGCTCACTGAATACAAACCTAACAGATCACTCAGATCTTTAGGATCACATAAACTTGAAATTCCAAGAGTTCAGTCAAAGCAGGGTGAATCTGCTTTCAGCTACTACACCCCTCACTGCTGAAATCAGCTTCCAGAAATGATCAGATGTGCTCCAACATTAGGCACATTCAAATCAAGACTGAAAACACATCTGTTTAGCTGTGCCTTTACTGAATGAGCACTGCTACGTCCGACAGATTGCACTATTATTTATTTCTTTTCTTTTTAATTTTCCATTCTTTTATAACCTGTTTTAACACATCTTAATCTGTTTTTATCTGTTTTTAATCATTTTTATTATTTGTTTTTTATTTTCTTATTCTTATCTTTTTTATTCCTGTTTATGTAAAGCACTCTGAATTGCCACTGTGTATGAAATGTGCTATATAAATAAACTTGCCTTGCCTTCATCTTCAGAACACAAAATTAAGATATTTAAGATGAAATCCTAGAGCTCTCTTATCCTCTATAGACAGCAATGACCCTGAGACAGTCAAAGTCCATGAAAAGAGAAAGGGGTCTGGATGCAGACTTGGTGCAGGGCAATCTGAGCTGCATCCAGTGCTTTTTAATGTGTTCACCTAACCCCACCCGTCACAGTGACGTCACTCAATCTATTAAGTGCATTGTGTCTGACATTGCATTGCTGAGTAATGCAACATTAGCTTGCATCATAAAGGCTGCATCCAGATACTAATGTAAAAAGAACCAAAAATCATTGTCAAAACATTCCATGAGACTTCGCTGGTTCAACTGTTATTATATGAAACTCCTAGTACACTTTTAGTCGATCATTGTACACACCTGAGGGCTGTATTTGATACTATTGATCATCACATTGTCCTTGTTAGGCCTGAAAATAATCTTGGTATTACTGGAAATGCATTGGCTTGGTTTAGGTCTTAATTTATCAATTTGTGTCAGTTAATAAAGAGGCATAATACCGATCAAAAGTACACTGTTTGGTACCACAAGGTTCAGTTCTTTGTCCCTTACTTTATACATTACATATGCTACCGCTAGGTGATATCATTAAAAACATGGAGTTAGTTTCCACTGTTATGCTCACGATACACAACTCTATATCTCCTCTCAACCTGATACTTTGTACGAATTCACAGAATCAACAGATTAAATCGCTGATTTTAAAAATTGGGTGACTAAAATCTTTATAGAACTAAATTCAGATAAAACTGAGGTCTTGCCTATTGGACCCAAAAACCTCTTTCGCAAAAACCTACAATACGATCTAAACCAGTGGTAGGGAACCTATGGCCTGTAAGCCACATGTGGCTCTACCAAAAAAGGTAGATCTCCCTTCAATAATATTTTATAGTTTAAAAATTCTAACTGTCACTAGAAATCAGTTTCCCTTTTAAAATACAATTTCAAATCCCTTTTTATGGTAATTGTTTTTTGTTTTTTTTACAGCAAAATTAATAAAAAAGTGTACAATGAAAGGATGTTTCAGCCAATGTATAAACTTGCATTGCAACACCAATAAAAGGCAAACAAGTTATGTTTCTATGGTAACTTCATGCACATAAATTCAAACAACATTCATGAATGGTGATGGTGGAAAGAAATATCGTTCATGGATTGCTCAACATGTGATGCTTCAATTTTGTTTATTTTTGAGTTGTGCGTGGACATAAATAATCTGAATTAAATTACCTGAATTAATTGGGCATAATTACAAAAAAACTGTTTTATGTATAGCAGGTTTTATTAGTTTTATGTAATATTTATATACTGAATACACCACCGGTCAAAAGTTTGGGGTCAGGTTTTTAAATATTTTTTTGTAATTCTAAAATTGTTAAATACTTATTTATTAAATATTTATTTATTACTTATTGTATGTAGTTTCGAATGAAATTATTCTAGGCATTACTGCTTTTATGACTATATTATTATTATTATTATTGATATTAATTAATATTAGAGTGATTTCTGAAGGATCATGTGTCTCTGAAGACGGCAGTAATGAAGCTGAAAATTCATCTTTAAAATCACTGGAATAAATTATTACATTAAATTATAAACTACTTTTGAAAAGTTATTTTATAGTACAATAATATTTCACAATTGTACAATGTGTACTGTCTTTTTGATTAAATAAATGCAGCCCTGGTGAGCAGGAGAAGCTTATTTTAAAATATTACAAAATCATACTGAACCCAAACTTTTGACCAGTACTGTATACCCCAAATGGCTCTTTGCTGAAAAAAGTTCATTGATGGAATTGCTGTTCAGTCCTTGACTTTAGTCAAAAGTTTGGGAGTGATTTTTGATAGCAATCTGCCATTTGAAGGCCACATATTAATCATCTGTAAAACAGAATTTTTTCATCTTAAAAATTTTACCAACATATACTTTACAGTGCATCCGAAAAGTATTCATGCCGCTTCACTTTTTCCTCATTTTCTTATGTAACAGCCTTATTTCAAAATCATTTATTTCCTCAAAATTCTACACAATAACCCATAATGACAATGTAAAAAAAGATATTTTTAAATTGTTGAAAATTTATTAAAAATAAAAAACCCGAAAAGCCTTTGCCGTGAAGCTCTATATTGAGCTCAGGTACATTCTGTCTCCACTGATCATTCTTGAGATGTTTCAGCAGCTTAAATGGAGTTCACCTGTGGTAAATTCAGTTGGTCCCAGGGTTGACAGTGCATGTCAAAGCACAAACCAAGCATGAAGACAAAGGAATTGTCTGCAGACCTCCGAGACAGGATTGTCTCGAGGCACAAGGCTGGGGAAGGTTACAGAAAAATGTCTGCTGCTCTGAAAGTTACAATGAGCACAGTGGCCTCCATAATCCGTAAGATGTTTGGAACCACCAGGACTCTTCCTATCAATAACCTGATAGTCACACTGTCTGAGCTCCAGCGTTCTTCTCTGATGAGAGGAAAACCTAACAGGACAATCATCTGTGCAGCAATCCACCAATCAGGCCTGTATGGTAGAGAGGCCAGACAGATCCCACTCCCCACCTGGAATTTGCCAAAAGGCATCTGAAGGACTCTCAGACCAGAAGAAACAAAATTCTCTGATGAGACTAAAATGTAACTGTTTGGAGTGAATGCCAGGCGTTACGTTTGGAGAAAACCAGGCACCGCTCATCACCAGGCTAATACCATCCCCACAGTGAAGCATGGTAATGGCAGCATCATGCCGTGGGGATATTTTTCAGCAGCAGGAACTGGAAGACTAGTCAGGATAGAGAGAAAGATGAATGCAGCAATGTACAGAGACATCCTGAATGAAAACATGCTTCAGAGTGCTCTTGACTTCAGACTAGGGCAACGATTAATCTTCCAGCAGGATAATAACCCAAAGCACACAGCCAAATTATCAATGGAATGGCTTCACAACAGCTCGTTGAATTTCCTTGAGTGGCCCAGCCAGAGCCCAGACCTAAATCCTATTGAACATCTCTGGAGAGATTTGAAAATGACTGTACACCATCGCTTCCCATCCAACCTGATAGAGCTTGAGAGGTACTGCAAAGAGGAATGGGCAAAAATTCCCAAAGACACGTGTGCCAAGCTTGTGGCATCATATTCAAAAAGACTTGAGGCTGTAATTGCTACCAAAGGTGCATCAATGAAGTATTGAGCAAAGGCTGTGAATATATATGTTCATGTGATTTTTCAGGTTTTTTATTTTTAATAAATTTACAATAATTTCGAAAAATCTTTTTTCACATTGTCATTATGGGGTATTGTGTGTAGAATTTTGAAGAAATAAATTAAATCCATTTGGAATAAGGCTGTAATAAAAAAAATGTGGAAAAAGTGAAGCATTATAAATACTTTCCAGATGCACTGTACATGTCTAATGCGAAATGCTTATTCATGTTTTCATGACCTCTCGGTTAGACTACTGTAATGCGTTACTAGGCGGTTGTCCTGTAGGGCTAATTAACAGACTTCAGTTGGCTCAAAATGTAGCTAGAGTGCTTTCTAGAACTAAGAAATATGATAATATTACTCTGGTTCTTTCATGATTGCATTGCAACCGGAGCTGGGGTTACTTCCCAAAAAGACAGAATTTCTACCCAATTTTTTCTTCACTTTTAGTGTTAGGACATATAATACTGTTTGGGTTACTTATGTACTGTAGGTGTACAAATTTTATTTTTTGTGTGACCACCGTTACAAAGGACAGGATATATAGTATATAAAGAATTCTGCACAGAACATATATTCAGATATTGCAGGAAAGCACATTGTGATGGTTTAAAGAATAGTGTTTAAGATTTAGCTACCCTTTAATGTTCTCATATTTATGAAAAACATTTGAAGTTCTAAAGCAGCTGTTTCCTTAAAAAAGACGTGATAGTGTCATTAGAAACTAAATTGGAAATGACCACATTTTAATATAGTCACTCGTGAACTGAGGTAGGTCGGTCTAAGGCTTAAAACTCCAGGGCTGAAAAGGAGTCCCACTCCGGCCCTGAGTTTGATAATAGTCTGATTATTTTAAGTATTTTTGTGGAATATTTTAAAGAGTCTGGACTGTTGCTGTCAATAGTGGTTTAGAGAGCTCTCAGATTTCATCTAAAACACTTTAATTTGTGTCTCGAAGTTTTCTTAAGCATGCACCCTCAATATGAAGGTAACTAATAAGGTAATTTTCATTTTTGGGTGAACTAACTCTTTAAATGATGCACAACTGAAACTAAGGGACTCAAAGTGTGCTAAAATAATATCCTCCACGCCATTACACAGCCAGTCATGCTTTCATGTTGTTTATGCCAAATCTTGACCCTACCATTAAATGGAATGGAAATTAAGACTCATCAGATCAGGCAAATTGATTTTGAATTTTAAGGGTTTAGAATGATGTGATGAATTCTGTATATTTTTGCAAATACATACATGCTGGTGTCACAAAGGCCTCTGCCACTCCCAGTAAAATGTACTGGGGCGTGAGCTGGAAACATGTCATTGATGACACCTGCAGGACCTTTCCTGATAGTGTCTGCTCCACCTCCGGATAATCCTTCCTGTGGATCTCAGAGATTCCTGCCAGTAGTGCTGAGAGAGCTGCACAAGCATGACCCAAAGCTGTAGGAATATGAAATATGAAAATTGTATTGATTTATTTAAATCAATAAGGGAAACATGCAGAAATGCCTGAAATATATAGTTTACCCCAAAATGAAAACCATTATTTACTCACCCTTCACTTGCTCAAAACCCATTTGAGTTTCTTTTTTCTGTTGAGCACAAAAGAGGATGTTTTGAAAAAACGCTTCCATAGTATTTAGCCCCCTACTATTTAAGTCAATGTGTGCCAGCAACAGCATTCTTCAAAATATCATCTTTTGTATTCAACAAAATAAAGAAACTCATAAAGATTTCAAATCTTTCAAATTCTTTTATTCCACCTTAAAATGTTTATACTGCGTAACAGCTTTGGAAATTTACAAGGGCTTAAGGCAAATATGGCTTAAAAATGACCAGAAATGCTACACAAATTCTAAATAACAGGGCAAAAAATGCCCCTACACAATTAAACATATTTATTATGGCTGTCAATATTAAAGGGGAATGTAAATATAAATAAACAGTGCCAATTCGCAATATTATTTACAACATTGTTTTTTGTTTCTTGTATTTTTAAGAGAGAGTTCACCTAAAACTGAATTTCTGTCACCATTTACTCACGCTTTACTTCTTTAATAACCTGTTAGACTTTCTTCTAACACTAGATAAGTTAATTTGAAAAATATTGGAAATCAGTAACAAATGACTTTGATAGTATTTATTTTTCCAACAATTTAAGTCAACTGTTTCTAGTTTTTAACATTCTTTAAAATATCTTTTGAGTTCAACCGAAAAAACCAACTCAATGGTTTGGAAACTCTTGAGTGTGGGTAAATAGTGAGTAAATTTTCATTTTTGATTGAACTATTCTTTAAGTGGCGAGTGTTGTAACCAACCACTTTTTAGTTTATGAATGCAGCGGCCAATCAGGTGCAGTTAGTTTAGTAGGCTTGAAGGTCCCTTATCTTCTATCCAAATGTTGACAGGAATGCATACATTTAATTAATTCTGTTTAATTTTTCTATTCATGTTTACTTATATAGCGCTTTTACAACGTAGATTGTGTCAAAGCAGCTTAACAAAGGAGTTCTAGTAAATTGAAACTGTCAGTCCAGTTTTAGTGAGTATGTGCAATTTAAGGCCATGAGACCGAAGGTCCACATGAAGTTTGCCATTTGAGACAAGGCCAACTGTTTTGGATACCACAAAAAAAACAACATTGCTCCCTTAAATATGGCAATATTTTAGAGGGCCATTTCAAATACAGCTTAAGATACAGTATAAAGTCATTTACATTGATTTGTTTCAAATGTGATTGCTTAGGCAAAGTTGTCCCGTGTGTGCAAACCCTTTCCATTTAAATGCATTGTTACATTGCATTGATTCTTATATACACTCACTGGCCACTTTATTAGGTACACCTTACTAGAACCGGGTTGGACCTCTTCTGCCTTCAGAACTGCTGTAATCCTTCATGGCATAGATTCAACAAGGTACTGGAAATATTCCTCAGAGATTTTGGCCCATATTGACATGATAGCATCACAGTTGCTGCAGATTTGACAGCTGCACATTTATTATGCGATTCTCCCATTCTACCACATCCCAAAGGTGCTCTATTGGATTAGGACCTGGTGACTGTTGAGGACATTTGAGTACAGTGAACTCATTGTCATGTTTATGAAACAAGTCTGACATGATTTGTGCTTTATGACATGGCACGTTATCTTGCTGGAAGTAGCCATCAGAAGATGGGTACACTGTGGTCATAAAGGGATGGACATGGTCAGCAACAATACTCTAGGTAGGCTGTGGCGTTGACAAAATGCTTAATTGGTAGTAATGGGCCCAAAGTGTGCCAATAAAATATCCCCCAGACCATTACACCACCACCACCAGCCTGAAACGTTGATAAAGTTCAGGATGGATCCATGCTTTCATGACGCCAAATTCTGACCCTACCATCCGAATGTCGCAACAGAAATTGAGACTCATCAGACCAGGCAATGTTTTTCCAAACTTTTATTGTCTAATTTTGTTGAGCCTGTGCGAATTGTAGCCTCAGGTTCCTGTTCTTAGCTGTTCATAACCTTTGGCATCAGCAAGGCATTTGCACCCACAGAACTGCTGCTCACTGGATGTTTTTTCTTTTTCGGGCCATACTCTGTAAACCAAGAGATGGTTGTATGTGAAAATCCCAGTCGATCAGCAGTTTCTGAAATTCTCAGACCAGCCCGTCTGGCACCAACAACCATGCCATGTTCAAAGTTACTTAAATCACCTTTCTTCTCCATTTTGATGCTAAGTTTGAACTGCAGCAGATCGTCTTGACCATGTATACATGCCTAAAAGCACGGAGTTGTTACCATGCCATGCGATTGGCTGATTAAAGATTTGCATTAAATGTGCAGTTGGACAGGTGTACCTAATAAAGTGGCCGGTGAGTGTATAACCTTAATGCTGCTTTCAAATCTTATCACAAGTTGCCAATGGCCTCTCAAGTCTTAACGAAATATTACATTCTATGCATTTGGGGTTTATTAAGATTTCCCAGAGAAACAAGCAAGAGCAAATCTGTCTTTATGATTTTTTTGGTTTCTGTTAACTAAACACTTGTGAATACTACAAACTTGAATTACAGCAAGCTCTAATCAGAAAGTCAAAGGTGATTAATTGTAGTCATAATGCTCACTTATGAATGTTGCTGGTGAAGGGAACTTTTTCTTTGGAGACTGATAGTAGGTGTTCAGAAGCTCCAGCAGTGGTGCTAAGATCAACACCGGCAATATACTGATGACCTTCATCACTGCTACAGGCAAGAGAAAGCCGTTGAGTTTTAGGTTGGAATGCATAGTCTGCAGATAATAGCCTGATGGAATCTGTTAAAAGAATTGTAATAGAGTTGTTACAGTAGCTCATTTATAAAACACTGCTGTGATTGTGCTTCATAACTAACCTGGGTAATGCAAGCTCGATATAAAAGCTGAAGTCCAAAAAGAGGGAAAAGTTTGACCAGAATCTTGACATTTTCCACACTGGTCTCACTGTAACAACCTCCATTGTTTTCCTTGGCACGATCTAGCCAGTTGGCAACATCTCCACTTAAATGGCGATAATGGAGGCAGCACATTTTAAGAGAATTCAGGAACACTCCCAGTGTAGTTAGCAAGGAACTGCCTGTTATTCCACAGAACAAAATTGCATGTTGTTAAGGAAGAGAAATCAGTTTTCTTTTTCAGATAACATTTAAAAGTATTGGTGACTATAAAACGTACCTTTTTTGGGACGGAAGGTTAGTTTGTTGCGCACCATGTGTATAGCGATGAGGGCGAGGAGAACAGACGTGAAAGGGATGAGAAAACACAGGTTTTTGGCAACTGACTGCTGAATGTAGGCAATTCCCAAAAAAACTACTGTCGAGTTCAGGTTGACCATCCAGTAAAACCTGTGGATTGTAGATAGCTGAAACATATGTACACACTGATTTAAACACAGTAAGCACACAGACTGATTTATCTCTTTTTTTGTGTACGGCGTACATGCAGCTTGCACATGTACAGTACAATAAATTAAATGCACTTTCTTCTCTCTAATCTAAAGCTCTCTACCTATGAACTTAGACTAGACTACAGTCATTTACTCTTAAACCTTTGCAAATGATTTAAAATGCTGCCACTTGTCTTCAACAAGTCCAAGAAAGCCCTTCCTCATTGTAAGTCTCTTTGGATGAAACCGTTGCGAAATGATGGGCTGTCTTTCAAATCATCAGTTGGCTGAACATGCCTATAGACTGGTTTCACGTGGCCGCCTTTTTTAAAAGCGAAATCGAGGCTGTGGTGGGAAGAAACCCGGAAGTATCACCTGAGTAACACAGGAATGTTGTGTACCTGGCTGTATATCTTATCAGCGAAGAGAAAGTGATACAAATTTATAATTTCACCACTTTCCGAAAGACCCGAAGGTCCGTTCTGAATGGATAGTGAAATTAAAAAGGGATATCAGACCTCACTTTCAGCTAAGTTAAGGGGAATGGCACTAGTTAGCTAACATTTTCGTTCCCAAACACACATTTTAGATGTCATTTATCAAACTCAAATTAACTAACTGATTCTTTCACTAAAATAGACTTGTCATGATCCTGAATTTTGGTATTAAATAAAAAAAATAAAAAAAACGTCAATTTCCCGCTAACATTAAGGCATTGTTTAGCGCATTCTTAAACACCAACGATGTGCCATAGTATTTACTAGTGCTCAACGGAAATGACTGGGATTGGCAGTGAAGGTCATCATTCACTACACATCACCGCTGTTTACAGAGTGCACACACAGATGAGCAATCGACTGATCTTCGCGGCTTTAAAATGCTCCAGTGTCCGTGTATCTGTGTTTGCACTCAGCGAAGAGCGGTGAACTAACGATATGCTTTTAATTGTTTAAATTAAACTTAACTGAATGACATTAAAGTGTTTACACCACATCTGCACTTTGAAATCGTGGCAACAGCTGGAGGTTTGTAGTCCACAGCATGTTGTTGCAATGTTTACAGTGCTGATCCTATACTTCCGGGTTTCTTCCTACCGCAGCATATGGCTTTTAAGTTAACTACAAAATCCTCTTGTCAAACTTCATGACAAAAGTAATTTTAGCAATTGCACTGTGGTTCAAGTCTTTATATTTCATATTTCAGGTAGTTTTAGGATCACTTTTATATAAATTAAATTGCAAATCTAGCTACTGGGGAGCCTCAGGGATCAGTGCTTGGACCAGTGCTCTCGCTTCTACATCTACATGCATCACTGGGATCTGTCAATCAGAGACATGGGTTTTTCTATCATTGCTATGACACTCAGTTCTACCTCTCATTCCATCTTGATGATCAGATGATGGCTTATTTTCTTGCAGCCTGATTTGTCATATATACTGTAACATGGAGCCCTTCCTATTGGACAACTATTGGATGATTTTAGCCACTCACAAAAAATTCACACACACATTTGCATACAGAACAACCACAGGATCAGCAGCTACCCCTTTACCTAAACTCAGTATTTCAGACCCATGTGGCCACTAAAGCTTGCATTCAGTAAAGTTACACTGACTGTAGAAATGATACAAATGGAATTACCTTACAAATGGTCTTTTACCATTTTTGAAGCACTATTTTCATCAACAGTTGGTCCATTATTATTAACACTTTCTATTCTCTCTACTTTGGGATGTGTACTGTATTAGGTTGACTGGATCTTTGTTAGAGTACTCAAATATCATAGCATTTTTTTTGTAATTCTGATTTCTTCTGTTGTTTAGTTGTCGGTTTTATTGATTGAATGAATGCAGTGCTTAGCCATATTCAAGTAATTACTCTAGCATGACACATCCTCAAATTATAGCTACTGCCGATTGTAAGTATTTTTCTGAATGGACTTTTCATGAGTTACAATGGATAAATCTAGAACACTGTCAAACCCTTGATGGATTCTCAATTCAGTCCTGTTCTTCAGTCAAAAATTTTGGGGTGATTTTTAATAGCAACCTGTCGTTTGTAGGCCAGATTACAAGTATCAGTAAGAAAACTTCGACAAATGCTATCAGTGTCTAATGCGGAAAAGCTTATTCATGCTTTCATGACCTCTTGGTTAGACTTTTGACAATTAGACAATTAGACTATTGTAATGTGTTACTAGGCAGTTGCCCTGTTGGCCTAATTAACAAACTTCCAAAATGCAGCTGCTAGAGTGCTTTCTAGAACAAATAAATATGATCATATTACTCCAGTTCTTTAATCATTGCATTGGCTCCCAACTAAATATCATTCATTCATTTATTTATTCATTCATTCATTTTCCTTTTGGCTTAGTCCCTTTATTAATCCAGGGTTGTCACAGCAGAATGAACCGCCAACTTATCCAGCATGTTTGACGCAGCGGATGCCCTTCCAGCCACAACCCATCTCTGGGAAACATTCATACACACTCAATCACACTCATGCACTACACACAATTTAGCCTTCCCAATTCACCTGTACTGCATGTCTTTGGACTGTGGTGGAAACCGAAGCACCCAGAGGAAACCCACACGAACGCAGGGAGAACATGCAAACTCCACACAGAAATGCCAACTGACCCAGCCAACGTTCGAACCAGCAACCTTCTTGCTGTGAGGCGACAGTACTACCTACTGCGCCACTATGCACTTCTCCACGATGGACGTTCAGCGTTCTCTAGTGTCTGGCGCCTAGACTGCAGCTCAGCACAAGAAGTTTGGCCAGAGGAGAAATGGCCATGCCCTACCGAGCCTTGTTTTTCTCAAGGTTTTTTTCCTTCACTTTTGTCAATTGGTGAACTTTGTTCCTCGCCAGCCCCCCCTATGCTTGTGGAGCTGCGCATCGATGGATTTGC
Organism: Danio aesculapii; assembly: GCF_903798145.1. Classification (NCBI taxonomy): domain Eukaryota; kingdom Metazoa; phylum Chordata; class Actinopteri; order Cypriniformes; family Danionidae; genus Danio; species Danio aesculapii. The sequence goes on along the minus strand of NC_079459.1, from coordinate 13,896,312 downwards.
TCTTCAGTGCTTGGAATTCCAGCAGTGAAATTTAAACCACACTGAACTGAACTAAACTGAACTTCAACTTTGAAAACTGGACTGACAGGTTCAATTTACTAGAACTTCCGTGTAAAGCTGCTTTGACACAATCTACATTGTAAAAGCGCTATAGAAATAAAGATGAACTGATTTGAATGGCTATAATTAAATTATCTTTTTAAATCCCTTCCACTGTTCAGCTTTTTTTGACTGTTTATACAACACTTGCTGTTTTCATAACTGTTTAAATCACATGAATATGAAGCATGAATATACATTGTTTGATTTCAGACATTTGGCACCACAATACAATGGTGCTAACCCTGGGGAAAAAGCATTGCGTTCTCTGATTCTAAACTACATGTGAAACGTGGCTTTTCATGGGGTTAAAAGAGGTGTGTAGAATGATGATAACCTGGGATTAAGTGCAGTTTTGAAAGAGAAAAAGTGCAGATGCTGGCCAAAGAGTAATCTTTATAGTACAGTAATCATGTCAATCCTCATGTACGCACATGCTAACAAATAGAGTGTACAATAAAAGGTTTTGTGTTCAACTGTGATTCATAAAATCTTTATTAGACACTACAGTTAATGAAATTAATTAAACATGGACAGTAGCACATTTGGCATCAATAGCATACATAACCATAACCATTTTACGGGGTTACAATGTAAGACCAAGACTAGAGCAACAAGCAGTGTATTAAATGCATTAATGTACAGTACATTCTGTGTTCTGGTTATTAGATAATAATATTTTAGCATCTTACCAGTTAAAAAAGGACAAAAGCTTGTGCTGGTCACAACTTTGAAGGTGATAGGCTGCCATTGGGCAGAGGATTGCACGAATTCCACCGATACCAAGAGCCACAGCAACAAGTGCCAAGTAGAATAGTATGAGTTGCTCATGAGGCTCAAGCTGATGCACTATATTGTGTGTGTTTATATAGAAATCCTCAAAAGGGAATGCGACGACAGGAAGCAAAGCAGTTCCTATAAAAAAAACAAAATAATTCTTTGACATTATTTAGCAAATTGTTGCTCTATCAACATAGAAATGAGCTAAGTTGGTTGTTCCCATCACCAAAATCCCCTGTTATCCAACACATTATTCCATGTATGCTAAGATATGTCCTGCTTATTTCAAATTTGTTTTTAAGTTTTACCCAAAACTAAAATTGTGTTATTAATTACTCATCCTCATGTTCTTCCAAACTTCTGAGACCTTCGTTCATTGTCAAAACACAACCTAAGATTTAACTTTTAGATGAATTAGCTGAGAGCTCCTTCACTGACTGGTCGAGAAAAATACCAAATAGCAAAGACAAAACAGTCCATATGCATTCAGTAGTTCAATAAAAACTTTAGTGTGCACATAAAACAAAAATAAATCACTTTATTCCACAGCCAATCAGGTAATACGTCAACAGCTTGACATGAACAAAGAGCACAGAACTCTTGTGAATGTGCACCCTATACTGACACTCAAAGAAACTGTTTAATAAAGTCATTATTTTTGTGTTATGTGCGCACAAAAGGATTCCCGTTGTTTGATAATAATCTGATTGAACAACCGAAGGCATATGATCTATTTTGAGGATGTATTTGAAGAGTTCAGATGCAGAAACCTGAATTTTGCTCCTAAAATTAGTATTTTTCTTAGCCGCATATATATATTTTTAGTTATTACATGTTAAAGACAATGAAAATAAACTTTTCTTTGCCATAAAAGTAAAATTTCTGAACCTTCACATAGTAGCTTTATAAAATTGCTTAGTTTAGATGAACATTTTAGATGGCACTTAGAGGCTTTTGCATCTGAACGATTCATTTTGGCTTTCTTCTGGACTTGGAACCTCTTATGATCATTGAAGTCTATGGAGGATTAGAGAGCTCTAGGATTTTATCTAAGATGTCTTCATTTGTGTTTCGAATTTGAAGACAAAGGTCTTCAAAGGGCATTTGGAACATCACTAAAGTAAGTAATTAACCTTTGTGTATTGTTTAAATGGACTACCCTTTTGTAATTTTAGTGGCTGTTTTTGCCCCATTGACTTCTATTATAATTACATTTTGGTTGCAAAATACCAAATGTTACCTCTTCCAACAGGGAAAACCTCCAACAATCAAGACCAACATAATATGATGTCATGGCTTTGCAATCAAAAAATGTCATTAATGGAAGTTAGGGGGGCAAAACTGCCTAAAAGTAGTTCATTTGCCTGGAGTGTATTGTTGAGTTTGTTTTCATTTTCAAAGCATTTTCCCAAAATATTTGTCAAAATTAGATTTGTCACCAAAAATTTGTCCATTTGCTGAAACACAGAGAAAGTTGTGGACAAATTAAGATTCAAAATCACCCCAGAGTAGAAAACATCCACAACAGCAGTTATTGTCATTGTCATCAAACTCCAGAACATCTCTTTGGAAATGCTGCTCTAATAAATCAATTAGTGACAGCCAACTAAATCCCACACACACAACTATAGTGGCACTAACAAAATAGCATACATTCTAAAGATACACAGTAATTAACTGTAATATGAACTGTATTTTACTGGATGAGAGTTATGTTGCTGTATTTTAAAGTTGCATTGTTAAAATTACTGTATATTTTAATTAAAATTACTGTATAAGATATACAATACTGTAAATACATATAGAGCAACACAAATGACACTGTAATATGAATTGTATTTTACTGTATGAGAATTATGTTACAGTATTTTAAAGTTGCATTGTGAAAATTACTGTATTTTACAGTAAAGATATACAAGACTGTAAATACATATAAAGCAAGATAAATACATCAGTAATATGAACCGTATTTTACTGTATGAGAGTTATGTTGCTGTATTTTAAAAATGCATTGTGAAAAATAATGTATATTTTACAGTAAAGATATACAATACTATAAATACAAACGGCAAGATAAATGGCCCTGTAATATGAACTGTATTTTACTGTATGAGAGTTATGTTGCAGTATTTTAAAGTTGCATTATGAAAATTACTGTATATTTTAAAGATGTACAATGCTGTAAATACTTATAGAGCAACATAAATGGTGCTGTAAAGTGAACTGTATTTTACTGTATGAGAGTTATGTTGCAGTATTTTAAAGTTGCATTGTGAAAATTACTTTATATTTTACAGTAAAGATATAGTATACTGTAAATACACAGAGCAAGATAAATGGCACTGTAATCTGAACTGCATTTTATGAGAGTTATGTTGCTGTATTTTAAAGTTGCATTGTGAAAATTACTTTATATTTTACAGTAAAGATATAGTATACTGTAAATACACAGAGCAAGATAAATGGCACTGTAATCTGAACTGCATTTTATGAGAGTTATGTTGCTGTATTTTAAAGTTGCATTGTGAAAATTACTGTTTATTTTACTGTAAAGAAATACAATACTGTAAATACACATAGAACAAGATAAATGGCCCTGTAATCTGAACTGTATTTTACTGTATAAGAGTTATGCTACAGTATTTTAAAGTTGCATTGTCAAAATTACTGTATTTTACAGTAAAAATATACAATACTGTAAGTACATATAGAGCAAGATAAATGGCACTGTAATATGAACTGCATTTTACTGTATGAGAGTTGTTGCTGTATTTTAAAGTCGCATTGTGAAAATTACTGTATATTTTGCAGTAAAGATATACAATACTGTAAATACATAAGGAACAAGATAAATGGCGTTATAATATGAGCTGTATTTTACTGTATGAGAGTTATGTTGCTGTATTGTAAAGTTGCATTGTGAAAATTACTGTTTATTTTACAGTAAAGATATAGTATACTGAAAATACACAGAGCAAGATAAATGGCCCTGTAATCTAAACTGTATTTCACTGTATAAAAGATATGCTGCAGTATTTTAAAGTTGCATTGTAAAAATTACTGTATATTTTACAGTAAAGATATACAATATTGTAAAAACTTAGAGCAAGATGAATTGCCCTGTAATATGTACTGTATTTTACTGTATGAGAGTTATGTTGCTGTATTTTAAAGTTGCATTGTAAAAAAATTACTGTTAATTTTAGAGTAAAGATATAGTATACTGTAAATACACAGAGCAAGATAAATGGCACTGTAATCTGAACTGCATTTTATGAGAGTTATGTTGCTGTATTTTAAAGTCGCATTGTGAAAATTACTGTATATTTTACAGTAGAGATATACAATACTGTGAATACATATAGAGCAAGATAAATTATGCTGTAATATGAACTGTGTTTTACTGTATGAGAGTTATGCTGCAGTATTTTAAAGTCACATTGTGAAAATTACTGTTTATTTTACAGTAAAGATATAGTATACTGAAAATACACAGAGCAAGATAAATGGCCCTGTAATCTGAACTGTATTTTACTGTGTAAAAGTTATGTTGCTGTATTTTAAAGTTGCATTGTGAAAATTATTGTATATTTAAAGGTAAAAATATACACAATTCTGTAAATACATATAGGGCAAGATAAATGGCGCTGTAATATGAGCTGTATTTTACAGTAAGAGAGTTATGTTGCTGTATTTTAAAGTTGCATTGTGAAAATTACTGTTTTTTTACAGTAAAGATATAGTATACTGAAAATACACAGAGCAAAATAAATGGCCCTGTAATCTGAACTGTATTTTACTGTATAAGAGTTATGCTGCTGTATTTTAAAGTTGCATTGTAAAAATGACTGTATGTTTTACAGTAAAATATACAATACTGTAAATACATATAGAGCAAGATAAATTGCACTCTAATGAACCGTATTTTACTGTGTAAAAGTTATGTTGCTGTATTGTAAAGTTGCATTGTGAAAATTTGTGTATATTTAAAGGTAAAGATATACAATACTGTAAATACATTTAGAACAAGATAAATGGCGTTATAATATGAACTGTATTTTACTGTATGGGAGTTATGTTGCTGTATTTTAAAGTTGCATTGTGAAAATTACTGTATATTTAAAGGTAAAAATATACACAGTTCTGTAAATACATATAGGGCAAGATAAATGGCGCTGTGATATGAACTGTATTTTACTGTAAGAGAGTTATGTTGCTGTATTTTAAAGTTGCATTGTAAAAATTACTGTTTTTTACAGTAAAGATATAGTATACTGAAAATACACAGAGCAAGATAAATGGGCCTGTAATCTGAACTGTATTTTACTGTATAAGAGTTATGCTGCAGTATTTTAAAGTTGCGTTGTAAAAATGACTGTATATTTTACAGTAAAATATACAATACTTTAAATACATATAGAGCAAGATAAATCACACTCTAATATGAACTGTATTTTACTGTGTAAATGTTATGTTGCTGTATTGTAAAGTTGCATTGTGAAAATTATTGTATATTTAAAAGGTAAAAATATACACAATTCTGTAAATACATATAGGGCAAGATAAATGGCGCTGTAATATGAACTGTATTTTACTGTATGAGAGTTATGTTGCACTATTTTAAAGTTGCATTGTGAAAATTACTGTATATTTTAAAGTAAAGATATACAATACTGTAAATCCATATAGAGCAAGAGAAATGGCACTGTAAAATAAACTGTATTTTACTGTATGAGAGTTATGTTGCAGTATTTTTAATTTGCATTGTGAAAATTACTGTATAGTTTACAGTAAAGATATACTATACTGTAAATACACAGAACAATATAAATGGCGCTGTAATACGAACTGTATTTATTGTACGAGAGTTATGTTGCTGTATTGTAAAGTTGCATTGTGAAAATGACTATATTTTACATTAAAGATTTACAACACTGTAAATAGACATAGAACAGGATAAATGGTGGTGTAATATGAAATGTATTTTACTGTATGAAAGTTAGGTTGCTGTATTTTAAGGTTGCATTGTGAAAATTACTGTATATTTAAAGGTTAAGATATACAATAATGTAAATACATATAGGGCAAGATAAATGGTGCTGTAATATGAACTGTACTTTACTGTATGAGAGTTATATGGCAGTTTTTTAAAGTTGCATATGAACCGTATTTTACTGTGTAAAAGTTTTGTTGCTGTATTGTAAAGTTGATTTGTGAAAATTACTTTATATTTTACATTAAAAATATACAATACTGTAAGTACATATAGAGCATGAATAATGGTGCTGTAATATGAACTGCATTTTACTGTATGAGAGTTTTGTTGCTGTATTTTAAGTCGCATTGTGAAAATTACTGTATATTTTACAGTAAAGATATATAATTCTGTAAATACATATAGAGCAAGATAAATGATGCTGTAATATGAACTGTGTTTTACTGTATGAAAGTTATGCTGCAGTATTTTAAAGTTGCATTGTGAAAATTACTGTATTTTACAGTAAAGAAATACAATAGTGTAAATACACAGACCAAAATAAGTGATGCTGTAATATGAACTGTTTTACTGTATACGAGTTATGTTGCTGTATTTTAAAGTTGCATTGTGAAAATTGCTGTATATTTAAAAGGTAAAGATATACAATACTGTAAATACATATAGGGCAAGATAAATGGCACTGTAATATGAACTTTATTTTACTGTATAAGAGTTGTTGCAGTATTTTAAAGTTGTATTATGAAAATTACTGTTTATTTTACAATAAAATTTTACTATACTATCATTACATACGGAGGAAGATAAATGGTGCTGTAAATGGTGCTGTAAATGTATATAATGCACAGTATTCTTCCTGTAATTGATTACTGTAAATGCCAGTAAGTTACTGTAGATTCTACAGATATATTTAACAGTGTACCCATATCTGCACCAACCAAGATTTCATGACAATGGAATCCACTAACCGATGAAATGAAGAAGTGCACAAAAACACAGAACTGTTGTCCTTCCCAAACACGTCTCAGCAAACCATCCCACAAGAACAGGCGCAAGTATGCAGGCTCCCACAAAGCACGTGTTTACCATGGCCGCTTGGTAGCTGCTGTATCCCAGCTTGATGGTGCAGAAAAGGATCATATTGCATACAATCCCAAAGAAGGTGAACCTCTCGAAAAGCTCCACGAAAGCACACATATAATCACCTGCAACTTCTTATGCCCCTTGTGTGGCTTGCTAAACATCCCATCGGGATATGACGTCTTGCAGATCCCATGAAGGTGATGTTCAGGTTTATCAAACACATCTACGGGCAGCATGCTGCTTCCAGAGATCTTCCTGTGGAAGTGATGCTCAGATAAGCTGACTCCCCTTCTCCATTTTACTAGTCAGGAAATTCCTCACAAACCTGTGAAATCTTGTGGATGCCTAACAACCATGCAACCATGCCAAAGCTCACGTTGCGTCTCCTGACTAAGGTTTCTGGGTAATGTTTATGGACTTCTTCTCCTCACTAATGTATTGAACTTCTCAGTCGCTTGAACTTTTAGCTTGGCAGGTCTCCGGTCGAGTGTCATTAAGATGGATAACGTGGCGGCCTCGTGCGCGAGAGCTGATGATGAAAGTGATTTCAGAGATGTGAGACATTCTTTTATAATGAATGTTTTTGGATGGTTGGAGAAGCAGGAAGGACGCCTGTCAAATGTGTTTTTTTTCCATCATGTGGATTCATCTTAAGGATTTGACAAGCATTTCAGGGAAGATTCTTTAAGATGTAGGTGTTAGATGTGATTACCGTTAAGCCTAGTGTGTTTTTAAAAGTTTGTTTGTTTATGTATTTTGATGCCGGGAAGTTGAAGGCTCTAATGATATGTCTCTCAAATTCATTTCACAAGCATGTATCAATGCAGCGCTAGCAAATTACAGATAATTAAACTTTTAAGAACACAAGGTGATGCTAGTATATAACACCAAACTGTGAAAGGTGGCCAAGAGGCAGTGCCAAATTAGTCAGCACGTGTACTGACAAATCCTTGTCCTATGTTGCTGTTTGCCTTTTGAAGATAGGGAATATATATATATATATATATATATATATATATATATATATATATATATATATATATATATATATATATATATATATATATATATATATATATATATACACACATACATACATACATACATATACACAGTTGAAGTCAGAATTATTAGCCCCCGTTTATTTATTTCCCCAATTTCTGTTTTACACTTCTATACAGCTTAAAGTGACATTTAAAGGCTTAACTAGGTTAATTAGGCTGGTTAGGATAATTAGGCAAGTTATTGTATAACGATGGTTTCTTCTGTAGACTATCAAAAAAAAAAATAGCTTAAAGGGGCTAATAATTTTGACCTTAAAATGGTTTTGAAAAAATTTAAAACTGCTTTAATACTAGCCGAAATAAAACAAATAAGACCAGAGTAAAAAATATTATCAGACATACTGTTAAAATATCCTTGCTCTGTTAAACATCATTAGGAAAATATTTCAATTCAAAGAGGGGCTAATAATTCTGATTTCAACTATATATGTATATACTATTATTATGTATAAACTATTATTATTTAGTTCAGTATAATCAATCATTTTTTGTAGTTCAATTATGAACCACTCCATAGAATCACTCTGAATCACTCCATAGAAATTGGAAATTTAAAACTTCTATTCAAAAAGTGTAACATTTCAGCAAAAAAATAAATGAATAAGATACCTCAAAGAATAGGGCTGTATAATATTGGAAAAATCTGATATTGCGATATTTTATTTTTCTGTGATACATATTGTAATATGAATATGGTTTTACAAGATGCTTTGAAGAGCTCTATTTGACGGTTTTCTGGGGAGTCTAACAGTATTCAAATACAGATATTGAACATTCACAATGCAAAAATTTCCTTTCTTACTTTGCGTCGTCTCTTTCTAATTTGTACAAAAAAAATCTTAGACCAAGTGGTAAATTATGGTTTAATTTACACAGAAACTAAAGATTTCACCAGAAAATATTTTTATCAGAAGAAATAAGTGAAAATTTAGAGTTGTTCCTTAAAACAAGCAAAATTATCTGCCAGTGGACGAAGTGAAATAATCTTGGTTTTTCTTTGAAGTGTAGATATTTGGACTAGAAACAGGAGAAAAAATTAAGAATTTATTTTGCATAAATCATATAAATTCCATATAAATACAGCGATTAAACACATTTCTGTAGCTCCTGGTCAACTATAATTTAGATTTAACATTACATTTCTTTGCGATGTGACTATTGCGGATGCGCACATTGCGATATCAATGCTGAAACGATACACTGTGCAGCTCTAGTTACAAATAACTATTTGGTGTAACACAAGACTCAATATTGGGTCCTTTGTTATTTACTTTGCAAACAACTATTAGCACATCTGCTGTCAATTGCCAAGTGTATGCTGAAGCTACAATCAAATATTTACAGGCTAAAAGCTAGAATCAAGCTGCAGAAGGATGATTTTTAGCTTTAAATGGTCACTATGTTGGTTAACAAATTCATCTTTACATCTTAATATATTAGTTAAACCATATACATGTTCTGCTCAAAGTCTATAATTAAGGAAAATTATTTTCTAGGAAAATAATTAAAATGAAAAATATAAATCATAATTTATCAGAGCTACTACTAGGGAATGGAAAATTTATTCATTGATTTTCCTTCGGCTTAGTCCCTTATTTACTGTATGAGGGATTGCCACAGTGGAATGAACCACCAACTTTTCCAGCATATGTTTTATGTAATGGATGCCCTTCCAGTACTAGGAAACACTAATACACTCATTCACACACTACAGCCAATTTTGTTTACCCAATATACCTATGGCACATGTCTTTGGAAACCAGAGCACCGGGAGGAAACCCATGCAAAAGCGGGGAGAATATGCAAACTCCACACAGAAGTGCCAACTGGTCCAGCCATAACTGGAACCAGCAACCTTCTTGCTGACAGCTTGAGACGACAGTGCTAACCACTGAGCCACTGTGTCGCGCCTAAATGCATTAGTTAAGCCAGTGTTTCTCAATCACGTTCCTGGAGGACCACCAGCTCTGCACATTTTTCATCTCTCTCTAACCAAACACACCTGATTCAGATCATCAGCTCGTTAGCAGAGACTGAAAGACCTGTAATGAGGGTGACAGACAAAGGAGACATCCAAAACATGCAGTGTTGGTGGACCTTATGTTAAACTATGTTCTGCTCAAAATCTGCAAATTCAGACCCAGATGTTATAGCAGCATGAGAGTAGTGCATGGGATGTAAATAATAAAGCAATAATAATTAAAATGAAAATGATAAATTATCAATTTATCAGAGCTACTAATAGGGATTGTAAAATATCACACAGAAAAAGTGGGCTGTGAGCCTAAAAGTAATCTAAAAAGTATAAATATATTATATCAAATAGTTTTATCCCTCCAGAACAGAGATGCCCAAACTAGGGCCCATGGGCCAAAGTTGGATTTGAGATTGTCAATTCAAATTTCTTTTGTTTGTGTGTTTTATTGTTAAAAAGCTAACTGAAATTTCATGTTTCAATTAAATGCGGTAAATTAATCAGATTTTGTTTAAATGCACATACTGTCACCCGACAACGCAGAGACTTTAGTGAGCAAATCAAGTCAAAGGCAGATTCTACTGGACTAATGAATCCAGCACTGAACTCCATTGTGCTATAAATGTGATGTTTTTGTAATTGTAATTTGTAATTTACTTGTTTAAGCAATATTAGGTAGTACAATTTAAAGTAATGTTTTCTATTTATTTTGAAACAATAGGGAAAAAAAAAGGAAATTTCCCATGGCAACTTTGATGTAATAATATAGTTTAGTATATTTACTTTCGGATCACGGCTCTTAATGATAGTTGGTTTTTGGCCCTTCATACAAAAAGGTTTGGGCACCCCTGTTCTACAATAATATTAAATAGCTTCATTTAACCCATTTGTACCCAATTTTTTAAAAATGGTTTTATGATGTAGCCTTGTTAATAGTGTCCTATATTAACATGCTTTGCATTTATTTTCTCCAGGTTTTGGATTTTTTTTTTCAATAAAAATGTATTTGAATATGCAGCAACTATAGTTGCCGATGGGCAGATATGTTGTAATAACCCTTCAATGTAAAATTTGAATAGGAGCAGAACATGTGGCATTCTAACTCAAAACAACTGCTTTCAATAGATCAATTCATATTCATAAACACATTCATTATGATTAAAATTAGAAAACCATTTGATATGAACCTCTGAAAATTATCTATCATATAATGAATAATAATAAATGAGAACACAAAGGACTAATCTATTTGTCTTAAATTGATTAAAGACGCATTAGTTTCCCCAACAGACTACTGCATGTCAAAAAGATAAATGAACAAGTATATATGTACCTTTATTTGGAAAGGACAGTAGAGGTTGCAGCCAGGAAAGTATTGGAGCAGAGAGAGGGGAAGGGTCGGCAAAGGACCTTGAGCCGGGAATCGAATTCAGGTCGCCACGAGCACCATGGTGCTATATGTTGGTCCACTTAACCACTAGGCTATTGGTGCTGACTATTGCAATAATTAATTGGAATTATTAATTAATACAAATATTAATACAGTATATAAAAATAATTAATCAGTTTTAATGTCTTATTTCCTACACAGCAAAATCCCCAGGGTAGAGAGCATTTTATCCCACACTCCAGAGTTACAGCAGTCAAAGAAAAAAAAAGTAAAAAAACAAATATTTTCAGTAAATCTCATAACAGACTTTTGCAGACATTTGACAGAAATAGTCAGACAGCTTAGCAATAAGTAAAACTAATGATTCTGTTTGTGGAGTTGTTTAATGGTCCCAATGCTGAGATTTTGAGAGATTTATTGTGGTTTTCAGTTAAGTTCAAGGCCATGTCCACATGCACAAAGGTATTTTTGTAAACAAAAACATTTTTTTTCTCAGTTAAAAAACACAGACCTTGGTGCTTTTGAAAATCTTCACCCTGACAAGAGTTTTCAAAAAATTGGGTTTCAGTAACCTGTGACTGTTCTAGCTGCAAGTGTGGTTGCAATTTTGTGTTTTTCTTCAGTGATTCTACTGTTTAACAGCAAGAGTTCATTATCATCTATTCACTCAGCACTTTAACTCTGCTCCAGTGTTATTTTAACTCTTTATAGGAGTGGGACCAGTGGGAGATTTTAATTTTACTCTGAGGATTTTGCTCTATATCAAATTGTGTATCAAAAAAGGCTACTTTAAAGGAAACATATCAGTTAAATGGTTATGTTTAGATGAGGTATTATAAAAACAAAAATCATTAAACAAGACCAATAACCTTGATTTATTAACTTATTAACACATTATTCCCTAATTCCCCATGATTTATGTACTTATAAAGTATTTTCCCACTGTCAACTATAGTGGCTGCTTGAACATTTGACAAAGTATACAAAAAACGCTACGGTTACTAAAGTAACCCTTCGTTCCCCGAGGGGGGAACGGAAATGCTATGTGGAAACTTCCACTATGGGGATTTCGTCAGAATCCAATCATCTGAAAGAGTATAAAAACGGGCCAATGAAATGCCAATGAGTTGGCAGCGTCAGCGTGCACAGCTGGCGTCAATGACAATCAGTCATGCTATAAAGACGCAGCCAGTGCCATGCTCGACATCCTTTTCTAGCTGAAGAGACTTTCACGCTCAACAGCTAAGGGACAATCGTTGTGGCGAAGGAACATAGCATTTCCGTTCCCCCCCTCGGGGAACGAAGGGTTACTTTAGTAACCGTAGCGTTCCCCTTCGGATGGGGAACTCCAATGCTATGTGGAAACTTCCACTATGGGGAAATCTATGGAAAACGCCACAACGAAAGAACCTTACTGCGTCCCTAGCGAAGGGTGTGCCACGCAGTAGAGCGAGCGCACCTACAACGCCCCGAGACACAGTCTTCCAACGTGTCCCCTGGCCCTCACTTACCTGTTCAGAACAGTTATGTTTTTCGGGGAGTCGCAATAACCCAGTAAAATAGGTTTTGATACGACAGTACGTTGGGAAAGCGTTCAGTCCCGATAGGGAGGACGCTGCGGAGCTCACCTGCTACCCAGAGGGGAGACCTGGTGACAACCTATGGACTAGCCCAGAGATGGGGAGTCCTTGCATAAGGATGGTTAGCGGGGAGGGAAGACACGAGCCTGCCCTAGAAGGGGGGACTATACAGTGGCTGAGTGAACGTATGGGATCGCCAGCGGGGATCACACATAGCAGGCACCTATACCCAGAACGTGGGCTGACCAGCGGGCATGCCGACAACGTAACGGGCCAACACCTGACTCCTCCGCTGAGTCAGGTGCTGGGGGCCTCGGAGGAACTCTGCAGGGTTCGCCAAAGAAATGGGGAACTAAACTGACAAAGCTGAAAAAGCGCACGTATCTCCGGGTTAGGGAGAGTGGCGCAGCAAGCGTGTTTCGACACCTCAACCGAATCGTTTCCTCAATCACCAAGGGTTGCCTAATACCCTTGAGGAAACCGGCTCCACTCGCAGATTGTAACCTTGCAAATGTATTGGGTGTCACCCAACCCGTAACTCTACAAATGTCTGTCAGAGAGGCGCTGCGTGCTAACGCCCAGGAGGATGCGATGCTCCGTAGTGGAGTGCGCTCTCACCCCCGGGGGACACGGCTCACCCTGGCCCAAAGGCGAGGGAGATGGCATTCACTATCCAGTGGGCCAACCTCTGTTTAGATACGGCACTTCCCATCTGCCGACCACTGTAATGGACAAAGAGCTGGTCAGAGGATCTAAGGCTCTGAGTGTGGTCCCCATATATTCGCAAAGCGCGAACAGGACACAACAATGAAAGGGCTGGGTCTGCCTCCTCCGCGGGCAGCGCTTGCAGGCTCACTACCTGATTCTTAAACGGCGTGGTAGGAACCTTGGGCACATAGCCGGGCCGGGGTCTCAGGACAACGTGAGAGTAGGCCGGCCCGAATTCTAGGCACGAGTCACTGACCGAAAATGCCTCCAGGTACCTAACCCTCTTAACCGATGCCAACACGACCAGCAGAGCTGTCTTCAAGGACAGAAATCTCAAGGATACTGAGTCGAGTGGTTCGAAGGGATCCCCACGTAGGCTCGTAGCACTACCGCGAGATCTCAAGAGGGTATGAGAGGGGGGCGGGGGAAAACATCCGCCTCGCACCTCTGAGGAACTGGATGATGAGGTTATGCCTCCCCAAGGTGCCGCCATCCACGCATCATGATGAGCGGAGATGGTGGCCACGTAAACCCTCAGTGTGGAGCGCGACAGCCTTCGCTCCACCTGTCCTGAAGGAAAGAAAGCACAACACTGATCTGGCAAGATCGGGGGTCTTCTCGGCGAGAAGCGCACCACTCAGTGAATAGACTCCACTCCAGGGCGTAGGCATGCCTCGTAGAGGGTGCACTAGCCTGAGTGATGGTATTAACCACCGCCACCAGTAGGTTACCTAAGTCTTCCTCGTCGCGTCTTATGGACCCCACGTGGAGGTTCCACAGAACTAAGCGAGGGTGCCAGATGGTGCCCTGTCCCTGAGAGAGTAGGTCCTCTCTCAAAGGGACTCGCCAGGGGGGGCGTCGCGAGGAGGGAGAGTTCTGATATCCAGGTCCGGTTGGGCCAGGGGCGCAACTAGCAAGACCTGCCCCTCGTCCTCCCTGACCTTGCACAGAAACTGCGTGAGTAGGCTCACTGGGGGGAGTGCATACTTACGCATGACTCGGGGTGGAGTCGCCATTCTCCCGGGGAAGGAGCTGCCGTGAGAGCCTGTTGGCCGCACGGTTGAGCCCATCCGGGGTGTGAATAGCAAGCAGCGACTTCAGCCGCGTATGACTCCAGAGGAGCAGACGGCGAGCGAGCTGAGACATGCAGCGGGAGCGTATACCCCCATCCGGATGGAATACGCTACCGCAGCCGTGCTGTCCGTCCTGACCAGCACGTGTTGCTCCCTCAGCACCGGTAAAAAGCAGCGCAGAGCGAGAAACACTGCCAACAGCTCTAGGCAGTTGATATGCCAATGCAGCTGGGTTCCCCTCCACAGGTCCGCAGCAGCATGCCCGCTACACACGGCCCCCCCACCCCATACTGGAGGCATCTGCCGAAACGACAGCCTGCCTGGACGCCTGACCTAGGGGCACACTGGCCCGTAGGAAGAAGGGGTCCTTTCCAGGGGGTGCGGGTGCGGTGACACAGCGCAGTGACAGTCACTCGGTGTGTGCCCGCGTGCCATGCGCGTCTGGGGACCCGATCGTGAAGCCAATGCTGTAGTGGTCTCATATGGAGCAATCCGAGCGGCGTGGCTGCGGCTACGGATGCCATATGCCCCAGGAGCCTCTGAAATAATTTCAGGGGGACCACTTTTTTTCCTGTCGAACTCTCTCAGACAGTTCAGCATTACCTCGGCGCGCTCTCGTGAGAGGCGCGCCTCCATAGTGATCGAGTCCAGCTCCAACCCGAGAAAGGAGATGCTCTGCACGGAGGCGAGCTTGCTCTTTTCTCGGTTGACCTGAAACCCCAACGGGCGGAGGTGCCGGAGCACCTTGTCTCTGTGCATAATCAATTGCTCCCGAGAGTGGGCTAAAAATCAGCCAGTCATCGAAATAATTGAGCGTGCGGATGCCGGCGAGCCGAAGGGGCGCGAGGGCACCCTCCGCGAGCTTGGTGAAAACTCGCGGAGACAGAGAGAGCCCGAAGGGGGGGACCTTGTATTGCCACGCTCGACCTTCAAACGCAAACCGCAGAAACTGCCGGTGGCGTGGAAGTGTGGAGATATGAAAATACGCGTCCTTCAGATCTATTGCTGCAAACCAATCCTGAGGACGAACGAATCGCGTGATGCGCATCTGCGTAAGCATTTCGGAGCGCAGCCAGTGAAGGCAGCGGTTCAAAATGTGCAGATATAGGATTGGCCATAACCCACCGCTTTTTTTTTTTTTTTTTTTTTTTTTTTTGGGCACGATGAAGTGCGGGCTGTAAAACCCGCGCTCCATCTCGGCTGGAGGGCCGGCTTGATTGCATCCTTCGCCAGGAGGACAGCAATCTCCTCTCGCAAGACAGGGGCGGACGCAGGACTGACCCTGGTCGCCCGTGAACCTGGGAGGCTGTTTCGCGAACTGAATCGCATAGCCGAGTCTGGTCGTATGGATGAGCCATTGCGATGGGCTGGCCCGCGCTAACCAGGCAGGCAGAGCCCCCGCAATGGTCCCACCCGCACGATCGCTGACGTGCCAGCGGCGGGGCAGCATGGAGTGAGTGGGCTCATCCGGGGAGCGCTGGGGTCCCACAGGAGAGGAGATGTTCTCGTCTCGCACTCAAACTCCAGGAGAGGGGCTGGGAGTGGAGAGAAAGGAGACCGTTCTCTCACGCTCCATGAGCCATTGGCGAAATGCACCGATCCTGCGAGCTGGAAGGCATAGCGTCCCAGACTGGCAGTGTTCGGGCTGTCACATCCGGAGGAGGGGAAAAGTGCTCTTTCACTGAGGATTTTGATGGCGTTTTTTTTTTTTTTTTTACGCCTTTAAATAACGTGCCCCGCCCTCCAGCGGGGAAAGAGCAAATTTCCTCCTCCCCAGATGGCCCGCCTCAGGGACGCTTCGCGGTCCGTTTTACCGAACTTAGCGGCGCCCTGGGCGGGGGACGCTGGTTGCCTGCGCGATGCTCGGCGCAGCCGCGTGGCCGGAGGCGCAGGCGGGGCGGCGAAGCAAAGCTGCGGGCGGGCGTCCTCGGCGAAAAAGCAGCGGATGTGGATGGCTCGGCGGGGGGGAGCGGTCATACAATCCCGCCGATAGAGACCTCGCCCATCGCCTCCGACTGCTCTATCACCGGCGTGAATTCCTGGGCGAATTCACTGCCAGTGTCGCCGAACAGGCCAGCCTGGGAAATGGGTGAGTTAAGAAAGCGAACTTTGTCAACATCACGCACATCACCAGGTTTAGCCTGAGGTGGCATTCCTGGATCACGGATGTGATCATCGTCCTTCCCAGGGCACACACAGCCGACTTTTTTTTTTTTTTTTTTTTTTTGTAAGAGCAAAGTCGGTTGCGGTGCGGAGCGCATGCTCAGTCCTGGGTCAGAACCATCCTCGCGCAGCCGGGCCAGCGCCTGCGCTTGGTAGCGCTGGTAGGTGGCCATAGCGTGCATGGTGAGGGGGAAGGCGCACGCAGCACACTGCGTGAGCCTACTGTGCCCATCCAGGAAGAAGGGGATGGGGAGGCTTAGAAGGTCTCGCCTTCATCCTCCACATCACACCCCTCTAATCGGTCCGGCCGCGGAGCTGGGGGATAAACCATCTCCAGAGCCACGGCCGAAGCAGCCTGGGGAAGCACAGCCGTAAAGTCTGCTTCTGGATTCGACGCCGCGCTCAAAGTCCCGGAGGGAGCGAGCGGGTTCGAATCCTCGTCAGACCTTGACAGCCCAACCTCCAAGGATGGTGAGGATGGAAGCGCACGCAGATCGGGCAGAAAAAAGTGCCCTCAGGACAGCGTGAGTTTACTGTGCACTTCCGGGAAGAAGGGGACGGGAGGCTTTGAAGGTCTTGCCTCCTTATATCCTCCACATTCACCCATCTAGTCGGTCCGGCCGCGGGGCTGGGGGATAAACCATCACCAGACCCACGGCCGAAGCAGCCCGAGAAAGCACGGCCATCACGTCTGCTTTTTAGATGCTAACGCCGCGCTCTCCACCCCGGAGGGAGGGAGCGAGCGGGCTCGCATCCTCATCAGACAATGACAGCCCATCCTCCGATGCAGCGATGGACATCTGACCCCCGGTGTCATCAGGTGAGAGAGCGACCATCCAAGGACGGAGCGCTTCTCCTCACCTGAAGCTTGGATGGAGCGCGTGGAGGAGCGAGAGGTCCGCGGCCTGGGGGCGGCGGATTTACTCCCACTGAAACCCTCAAATCTGCCCGAGTGCCAACCGCAGTGCGGGGGACAACTGGGGTGGGTGGCTCTTTTGCAAGAGCGAGCCGCGATCTTAACTGCGCAACAGACATGACATCAGTGATGGCATGCACTGCCCGCGAGCACCGCATTAACATGCTGGACCCCCAGACATGAAACGCTGTGCTCGTGCCCATCATCCGGGGATAGGAAACCACCGCATCCAGAAACGCACGGTCGGAGTGACGTCTTGAAAAAGACGCGCTGCACGACCGTGTTGCTCTTTTAGGAAAGCTTTTTTCCTATATACAAACCGCTCTTGGAGGACCGGACCCAAAGGACGCCAGGCAAGGGAGAAATACCCAGCTCGACCATCTGCCACTGCGTATACGCGCTCTGGACCGGGAGAAGCTGCTTCTCGATCTCTCTCTGTAGACACAGGTTGGAGATACCCTCAAAGACTCTCTCAGAAGCTTCGTGAAAGGCTCTGAAAGCGAAAGGATGTCGAGCATGGCACTGGCTGCGTCTTTATAGCATGACTGATTGTCATTGACGCCAGCTGTGCACGCTGACGCTGCCAACTCATTGGCATTTCATTGGCCCGTTTTTATACTCTTTCAGATGATTGGATTCTGACGAAATCCCTATAGTGGAAGTTTCCACATAGCATTTCCGTTCCCCATCCGAAGGGGAACTATAGATCTCTTGAAATATTTGTTTTGTTTGGATGAATCTAGAGACCTTCATGATTATATTGATATACAATTGTGAACAAAAAAATATTTTTATTATCATGAAAATTGCCATTATTTTGGAGTGTTTGCATCCATGTTGCTTCCTGAAATTAGGGGCAGGAAGTTGAAGGCCTCATGTGACAGGAAGTAAATAAATTCCCTTTTTTCTTTCTTGAAATCTTTTATTTGGTTGTTTGCTTGCATGTCATTGAGAAATTAAACATGGATAACGTAGAAAATGACTCATAAAAGGAAAATGGCAACTATGAACGTCGGCAACTAGTTGCCATGCTGGGCTTAAATGGGTTAATTCACAGAAATAATATATTCATCCACCCATTTATCTAGTTGAATTATGAATTAGTTAATCATTGAAATAATAAAAATAATATTTATTTGTTTGATCTTATTAGATGTTATTAGTTTTTCTTTAGATTTGTCAAAGGAGAAAATTATATTTATAATAAATCATATATTTATAATATTTATTAATAATGTTTATTCAAAGGGTCATTTATTCTGCCATTTAGTGTTAAATTGCTTGATTAAAAAAAAATTATATACACTCAAAAAATATTTTTGATGTTTGTTCAAACTACTTAAAAAAAAGCTAAATCATCACATTTTTTTTTGGGGGGGGGGGGGGGTGTTAACTTAATTGTTTTAAGTTCAATCCACTAAAATCTGAAAAAATAAAAACAATTAAGTTAACTTTACCGTTTTCTGTTGGAACAAAATGAAGAAATTGTGTGAAACCCACAACTCTATTTGAATTGATCGATTTTAATCAAAACACAATTCACTCATTCGTTCATCATTTTCTACAGTTTGTTTGATATTTAAAGCTAGTTAATCTGAAAAGAATACATTTTAACAACACCATTGTCATAATTTCCGCTTGGAATGTTGTGATTAATGTAGATGAATTACAGACGGTCTTTGAATCTGTTGTGGTCTTTGGCTTGTGGCCATATAGCATCACACACTCTCTGTTCTGGATGGCTACGGTGCGCTGGGTTTGAATATTTCTGCCTGAGCTCACCAATTATATGAGTGGAGAAAAGACCACATTGGTGGCGCTGACTGGGCGTGAATGGGACTCAGAGTTTGCAGAGCTGTGCTGAAAAGAGAAAGAAAACCGGTAAGCAGAGAGAATACAGACTCTGTGTGGTGCATCGGTGAATGAGGCCACAGTTTGGTTGCCATAGATCCAACCCTGAGTTTTGTGATTGACCGTATACATATAAACAAAACAAAAAACAACTTTCTGAGAGATGCTTCTCTCCGTTCACATATTTATTACTTTTGACAACATTTGGTAAGTGTTAATATTTGTTTAAACATGCAAAATTTGATGATGATAAATGTGCACATTTAGAAATGCCAAAATGGCATTAGAAGTAAAAATAATTACTTGGATTTAATAACTTTTTTCTGAGCTGTATTTTGCAATACAAATACAATCCTCTAGAGGGCACTATTTAAGTTGCCAAAACAATGCAAAAATACGTTTGCTCATTTGTAAGGTTGTCTGGGGGGAAAACTAAACAAAACAAAAAACAAATAAATAAAAAATATTGTAGAAAATTCGTAGCTATTATGAATTGTGGCTAGTTAGGGAAAGCTCATAATTGATCCTTAAAAGTGACTGATTTTCAAGTGGATAACTTGTATAATATGTGATTATTTATTCACAAACCTGTAAGACTTTTGTTTAAGATATATTGTTTTGTTGTTGAAGACATTTATAAGCATGTCTTTTCCACTGAAAGTCTGTGGAAACTCAAATTTCTAATGTGTCCAACATAGAAAGTGATTTATAGTAAATGCTACAGTATTTTTGACTTAAGAGAATTACACGTTATATTTTATAACACTTTTTTTTTTTTAGCATTAACTTTGCTAAACTGAAATAGTGATAAACTGAAATAAACTGTGATTACAGAAGTATAACATAGCCTACACTAGATGTAGATTACTTGGTAGTATTTGGCTAGTTTGTTTATGTTAACATAGTTGTTGTATTACCACAGAAACTATAGAATTATCATAACAAGTCCTTTACAACAACATGGTTCAAAAACATTTACTATAATTTACTATAGATTTTTGATGAGATAAAAAGCTTTATTTCATGATGAAACATGATATGAAAACATTCTCTATGAACCCTGTAAGTATAATGGTTTATAAGAGTATTCTTAATGCACTATAATGTATCCATAATCCCTTAAAATGACTATATGTTGTATAATCTGATTAATAATCATAATCTTAATGTATTATAATGCATGCATAATGTATTGGTATATGCATAACTGACTATATTGTATATTTAACCCTTTTTTGGGGGAAAGAATGTTGTAACTTTACAGACATTTATTAGCCCACACTGAAAAAAGTGTTGCATGCAAAACTGTCGCAAACAATTTATTTGTGTTGAATTTAAACAAACAAATTAAATTTAATAATGTTCAACTTAATTTGTTTGTTTAAATTCAACACTAATAAATTGTTTACAACCACTTAACGTTAAAAAAATTTAGTAAATCCAAGGAATCATCTTTGAATCATTTTTTTCAGTGCAGCTATTTACCTGACAAAAGCTGATCCGAGTTGTAAGAGCAACAAACAATAACTTGACTTCTAGTTGATCATTTGGAAAAGTGTCAGAAGGTGTATTTTTCCGATGAATCATCTGTTGAACTGCATCCCAATTATCACAAATACTGCAAAAGACCTATTGGAACCAACATGGACCCAAGATTCTCCT
This sequence comes from Danio aesculapii, assembly GCF_903798145.1. Taxonomy (NCBI): domain Eukaryota; kingdom Metazoa; phylum Chordata; class Actinopteri; order Cypriniformes; family Danionidae; genus Danio; species Danio aesculapii. The sequence continues at coordinate 13,874,972 of NC_079459.1, read as the reverse complement.
AGAAATCAGTCAAGTTTGGTGAGAGAAAAATCATGGTTTGGGGTTACATTCAGTATGGGGCATGTAAGAGATCTGCAGAGTGGATGACAGCATCAACAGCCTGAAGAATCAAGACATTTGTGTTGCCATTACATTTACAATTCTCATATATATATATATATATATATATATATATATATATATATATATATATATATATATATATATATATATATATATATATATATATATATATATATATATATATATATATATATATATATATACACACATAAATAACACACCTTTTAAATAAATAAGCTTTTCCCCAATAAAATATCTTCTTTTGTGTTTAGATAAGGAAAGAAACAGACTTTGGGCAAAGCTAAACATTCCACAGTCAAATGCCAAGACGTTGCTAGTTTTACTCTGACTTTTAGGTTACAGGCCAACCATTCTGAATCACTTCAGTCACATAACACAGCTTTACATTCCCTACATTCGCTTTCACACACGCTCTTAAGTGCTTTTCTGCTTGTAAATAGGCTCTGTGACTTCAACTGGAGAGCTACTTTCCAATGCATCCTTGAGGCTGCATGCATTTTATTGCCTTTATTCCTATACATAAGGAAACAGAGATCAGTTCTCTATAGTGGAATAACAGTAAAAGGATGGAGGGCTTTAATTAGTGAGGTGGCTTTTGAATCGTGCCACAGAATGGCTGGAGCAAATGCGCAGGGCAAGAAGATTAGGCGGTTCGCTAGGTGACGTACGCCCAGCTCCTTTTTTGCCTACTGGAAACCCGGTCATTGAGACTGAGGAGCCTTGGGGTGTTAAGCTGCCGGGGTGCCAAAGGGGCTGTTGTATGGGGTGACAATAGGGTTCTCTGGGCCCAGACAGAGGATGTGATAGGGGAGCTAATGCATCCTCATGGAGAAAGCCTTGTGTGCAAGAGGAAAGAAGTGAGGGAGTCTATTTAGCATGTGCAGCATTCAACCTCAGTGCATACTGGGTAATGAATCTGATGTAGTGATGTAATGCAATAACTTCATATTTAGAATGATCAAAATGTGAACAGGAAACGATGTATAATACTTCAGTAAAGAGTTCAAACGATCTTTTGAATTAATTGAAATTTAAGATATGCTTGTATTAAATCAACTCTATTCATTCATTTTCCTTCAGCTTAGTCCCTTTATTCATCAGGGGTTGCCACAGCAGAATAAACCACCAACTTATGGAGCATATGTTTTACACAGCGAATGCCCTTCCAGCTGCAAACCAGTTCTGGGAAACACCCATACACATTCATTCACACACATACACTATGGCCAATTTAGTTTATTCAATTCACCTGTATGGCATGTCTTTGGAATGTGGGGGAAACTGGAGCACCCAGAGGTAACCCATGCAGACAGAATGCCAGACAATCAGAATACCTATAAAATGCCACTCCATTTAGGCTTAGCCTGATTTTGGTCAAAAAACACAAGGAGACATGAGAAGAACATGCAAACTCCACACAGAAATGCCAACTGACCAAGCCGGGACTCAAACCACCAACCTCTTTGCTGTGAGGCGACAGTGCTAACCACTGAGCCAATGTGATGCCCTTGAATCAACGTTATGCAAAGCCCATTTTAGTCAAGTCACTTTTATTTATAGCACTTTATACAGTGTGGATTGTCAAAGTTGTTTATGTAGATGAAGAGGTTAAAATGTCAGCAATATTTCCGTTTGTTGGACATAGAGTAGTCATAGAATGCTATAGATCTAGTTCAAAAACTGAATCCACTGAAGAGAATATGCATCGACCCCAATAAAAAACCCAAAGAGAACAGTGGCAAGGTTGGGAAATAAAGTAGGCAGGGTAATATGCACCATTAAGGTGTTTTTATAGACTCATTCATTCATTCATTCATTTTCTTTTCGGCTTAGTCCCTTTATTAATCTAGGGTCACCACAGCGGAATGAACCACCAACTTATCCAGTATTTGTTTTACGCAACAGATGCTCTTACAGCCGCAGTATCACTGGGAAACATCCATACACACACACACACACACACACACACACACACACACACACACACACACACACACACACACACACACACACACACACACACGTCAATTTTAGCATACCCAATTCACCTATACCACATGCAGAGATGTATAAAGTACTAGAGACCCAGACTTAAGTAAAAGTACAAATGCTCTATCAAAAAAGTGACTTGAGTAAAAGTAGAAGTGCTCTTTAAGCACCATACTTGAGTGGAAGTACTAAAATATTCAACATTTTTGGTACTTAAGTATTGCAAGTAGTTTATTTCAAAATTTACTACTCAAGTACTGAAAGTAAAAGTACAAGTATTGTGTAATGTAGTTATTAAAGAAAGCAGTCAAAACACATCATATAGTTTTGTTTATTTTAAATATCTTTTTGGGGGCTCGTGATTAAGCAGAGCAAAAAGAAACATAGCTTACGATTTATATGAACTAGGAGAACGTTTTTCTCTTGCGCTTGAACCACAGATCTGACAGATTAGAACAGCTTTAACACACACACACCTTTCAAAGTTGTGCGTCACGAAAACACTCCGTAATCCACTCAAAACGCTATTGAAACCCATTTACGGATCGCAAATTACCGGTTGTTAACACTGTAAATGGAACTTCTAAACATTCTACCGGAAGACGCTGGTCACCGTGGTGCCCTCCATGCAGTAGCCAAGAAAAAGGTCTATAATTGTAACAAGTAGGGGTGTGAACCTACACCAGGGCTAGCCCTAAGCAATTTGGTGCCCTTGGCAAGATTTCAGCACCCCGTCACATCGCAGTAAATTCCACTGCTGGTGTAAATATACTCATTAAAAACTAAATAGCTTTGTCTTGGACATTCTTTTATTTAAATAAAGCAATTGCATTTTCAAAATACTTAGAAAGAAGGATTTGCAGCGTTGACACTGTGAAACCTCAGCAGCGCATCTGAAGACAGAAAAGGAGTATGTGACACCAGTCTAATAATAAACACGTGATTAAAATAAGATGAAATAATATACAGGTAAATGAAAAACATGCATGATGTAGACTATACTGTATAATAAACAATGTGCTAGTTCTGATATACAAATTATATTAGTAATTCATATAACAATTTAATTTTCATTATCATTACAGTGAAATTCTAATTAGTGAATGCAAAGAATGAGTAAACTGCAGTATAATATACCATGCGGTAATACTAAGCTATGCTCTAACATTAACGATGTACACTCTAACACTGATGTAAGTTTTTAATAAACTCACTTTAAACAATATAAACTGTAACACAACAAACAGCTAGGCTTACAACTATGAAAAATGAAGAGCATTTTGATCGACTATTACAAGCTGAGAAAACGTCAGATAACCATGCCAATGCAATTAACGTTATAACACCTGCTGAATAAATCTAATATAAAATCTAGTATTTACATTACTATTACTATTTTCCATAACATCTATGACCTTCCATAACAATAGCTGACTTTAACACTAACAGATAGCACTAGCTATTTATTGATTAGCAAGCCATGTTATGCCATACCTGTACACATTAAGATGTAAAAATACGAGACAACAATTAGATTCAAATGACAAAATACATAGCAAACATTAGAAAATATTGAGAGTAAAATAAAAGGTTTAGCCTATTACAATCAATGGTCTATACTGAAATTAAAACAAGTTATATAATCTTGTTCACTTTTTATTCGCTGTATTTAAATATTAATTAAAAGTTATTACAGTCATTTAGTGAAGAGCAGCAAATTAATCTCTCATTTTGTTTTGTTTGATTAACCGTTTATGCTTGTTTAAGAGAAAATTAGTTGAGTTTAAAATAAAACAAGCAAAATGAACATGCTTTTTTATATCATTAAGTTTATTCGTCTGTTTAAAAACAACCAAATCCCCAAAGTATCCCAAACTTTTGCCTCTCTTTAAATGGCGTGTACAGAAGCTGATCTGGGAACAGTTTATCAAACGGAGCATGCATACACTGATTCAGAGGTTGCAATGATCGACGCACAGATTAAAGAGCCCCTATTATACATGAAATAGGGTCATATTTTGCAAATATTCTAATATGCATGCAAGGTCAAAAAACACTTTCATTTTCTTATTATCTGCATTTATTTGTACCTAATTATCCCAGCGACTCCCATATGATTCGTTCAGCAATTCATTTGTTCCCAAACCCCTCCTCAGCGCGAAGCTAATCTGCCCTGATTGGACCAATGACAGCCTGTTGCGATTGGTCGACACTGACAGCCTTCAGCGCAAGACAGAGTGAAATGACCAGCAGCTAATCAACAATATAAAAGTAGACACAGTGCACACACGCTTCACAGTGTAAGGCGTGGATTTTGGCTGCCAGTGGGTGAATGTACATACAGACGATGGACTTGAAAATACAGACGACTAACCATTTTATTGAGCAAAAACTCCAAGAACTGGCGAGGAACTCCTAGCCCGTCACAGCCTACCTGCTCTTTTCACACAGACACACACACGGATATAACGGAGGACGTGGGTGGTGAGGGAGGTGTCGCAGACGCCGCCCTCTCTATTCTGCCGCCCTAGGCATGGATATAACAGCTGAGGACGCGGGTGGTGAGGGAGGTGTTGCAGACGCCGCCCTCTCTAATCTGCCGCCCTAGGCGCGGATATAACAGCTGATGACGCGGGTCCTTCCTTTAACAAACGGCCGATGAAGTCTTCTTTGTAAGCATGTAGTTTCCAGAAGCACTGGAACTGCTCAAGGCTGGGCTATATTGCTGAGGTTTCATCTTTGGGTAGCCTGTCAATAATATCCATCTGCACAGCGTGACTTCATTCCACCGGTGTCTGTGTGTGGCTTTTTTTTCTGTGTTAGTGGGCAGGGCCACAGGTTTCAAACGTCCCGGGTTTGTGCGCGCAACTACTTGTGTTTCGTAGACGCGTCGTCACGAAACACCAAATGACTCGTTATCAAGGCAACTCGTTTAAACCACTATGAGTCGACTCTTTTATAGATGAATCAATAGTTTTAAACACTGTACACTTACAGATTTAAGCCTTTGCTGGATATTTCACTTCACTTAGAGCTGTGTTACACACTACATGGAAGGGCATTTTCAAAAACCCATAATATGGGCTCTTTAATGGAAAGAAAGTGAATGCAAACGTTTTTAATATTCATTTCAACGTTCTTTCAAGCCAAAATAAAGTGAAAGCACAATTCTCTTGAACAGCTCTTGCAGTTATATCACATTTGAGATCAGCTCTGTATTGATACTTTCACTTTTCATAGAAAGATTAAACATATGGGGGAAATATGAAGAACTACTTAAACGGGATGATAGTGGGCAACAACGGGATGGTTGACTTGTACGTGTCATGTTAATGGCGTTATCAGTCATCGTTCGCTTATAGCAAAATAATCATCTTTATCTTACCGCTTAACATTACCTTTGTCTTTGTCAAGTTTTTTCTCCTCTTCTTTTCTTTTTCTCCCTGAGCATCAGAAAGTTTGGGAAGTTTTGACATGTTGAGCAAAAAAAAAAAAAAAAGATCACCGTACGTGTAGCAGGTAAAGTCTAATTATTCATGGGCGTCTTATGCGAGTAGGCTATATTATTATTATTATTATTATTATTAATCCCCTGGCTGTGCGGCACCCTTAGCATTTGCCTATACTGCCTATGCCACGGGCCAGCCCTGACCTACACTGGTCTCACGGTTTGGTTCGGTTACAGTTATCATGCCATCGATTCCATTCAATTCAATATCTCAGTGCATTGACGATGCTTTCCATACATAATTTGATTTTTTCTTCACAACACAAGAATTTTTTTTATTCAAATCTATGAATATATTTATATTTAGATATTATTTGTTAACAATTTTGTTCTTTAAAAAAGCAGTAAGATATATGAACTGTACCCTTAATTTGACCTGCTCAAAGAAAACACTCTTTCTGAATGTATCAAACAAAACTCCAATACATGCACAGAAGACAGCATGAGCATTTTTTAGCAAATGAACTAATGTCAATATTATCCCTCTTGCTTTTTGAGCACTGACAGGCAAGGTCTTACACCCCTGAGATTGGTTATTGCCTTCCTCTGCTCAACAGAAAGTGCTGTGATTGGCTTTAGAAATGAAAGTGCTGTTCACTGATGGCGGGAAGAACAGCTGTGGTTACAATCTGTATGCGCATAATAGTGGAGAAAACTTGCTCCTCAGGCACGCTCGTTAACAGCCTAGAGGAGAGGAAAAGTCACCTCACAAATGCCAGCGGGTCAAATGTCCAAAGTGAGAGGTAAAGATGGAGTTTTACAGCATTTCTCTGTAGTAGTGAAATAGCGGCTCGTGTGCTGTGCCACATTCATTGTAGTAAGAGCATTATTTACTTGCCCTCGCCTCCTTCGCTATAGTATTCTACTGCGACATCGCGCATAGGAGATAAATGACGTCAGTACGTAATAACTGGTTATGACCCATTACTAAACCGATATAAATAATTTTAACTTAATGAAAATATGTACTGAAGTAAAAGCAGGAGAAAAAAACAATACTCCAGTAGAGTACAGATACAGCCTTTTAGTACAGTAGTGAAGTAGTTCTACTTCGTTACTATACATCTCTGACCACATGTCTTTGGACTTGTGGGGAAAACCAGAGCACCCTGAGGAAACCCACACGAACATGGAGAAAACATGCAAACTCCACTCAGAAATGCCAATTGACCCAACCGAGGCTTGAACCAGCAACCTTCTTGCTGTGAGGCAAACGTACTACCCACTGTGCCACCGAGTCACGCTATTATAGACTCTTAAAGTAGAAATTGAAACCTTTTAAAAAGTATTATTACAGTAACGGCTTATGTATCTTTTTTGAGTACAAGTCACTTGATTTCTGTAGAGGGCAATTTCTACATGGGGAGATTTGGGGGGCTCAACATTGCCTGTGGTTTCAGAATCCCAACAAAATGCCACTCCATTTGGGCTTGGCCTGATTTTGGTCAAAAAAAAAAGAAAAAAAAAAAAAAAACATCGGGAGACGCAAGGAGAACATGCAAACTCCACACAGAAATGCCAACTGACCAAGCCAGGACTCCAGCAACCTTTTTACTGTGAGGCGACGGTGCTAACCATTGAGCCACCGTGATGGCCTTGAAACAACATTATGGAAATGTTATGTCACTTATTTATAGCACTTTATACAGTGTGGATAGTCAAAGTTGTTAAGGATAGAGGATAAAATGTCAGCAATATTTCCGTTTGTTGGACATATCAGAGTAGTCATTGAATGCTATAGATCTAGATCAAAAACGAATCGGTTTAGTTTCATCTGAATGTCAGTGTTAAAGGATGATCCACTGAAGAGAATATGCATGGACCCCAATCAAAAACCCAAAGAGAACAGTGGCAAGGAAGCAAAACTCCACCGACAGAAATGGAGAACAAACCTTGAAACCAGGCTCAGATGCACATTCATTGTTTTTTTTGAAAATTGAATTTGATAGCATCACATTAATGTGAAAAACAAGACTGTTTCTCATGATCTACCACTAAGTCCACTCTGACCTCAAAATATGATGACCAGCCATGGCTGAACTGAACACTGCTATTTATTTTCTAACAAGGCCACATCTTATGGCCTGTTTCCACTGAGCAAGAGTGGGGGTCAATTACTCCACTATAGTTTGGTACAGTACAGTACACATTTATGTTCATTCCCACTGTCAGAAGTACCAAAACAGTGAACAGTACATTAACACTTCTGTGTAACCTCTTTTTAAAAAGGTACTCATCACAATAATATGTCACCAAAACAGTGAAGCTAGACTTGCTGCTGGAGAACTGTCACTTTGTGCAACAAGCCAGAAGAATGACAACACAGAAAACACCATTTTTAATTGCACCGACGAGACACCATATTACAATGACATTGTTGACCCAAGTTCAAACAAAGCTTGTGACAAAGATCCACATGCAAAGAAGCAAGAACATGATCTGTTGTATGTCCTCCGTTGATGCTTACAGGACCGTTCACTTGCCATACATCCACTTTTGAAATAATGCACTTGTGTGCACTAAAGATGTGATTTGTAAATGGATTCTTTGAGCAAGAATGACATTGATCGCTTATTTCTGACATACACCACACCTAAGTAGTAAGGATAATATTGCCAGTGGAAATACAAGGTGACCCATATCAAATCATACTGTACTCTACTATACTGACACATGGAAATGAGGCAGTATTGTCTGGGTACATTGTGCTGTGGTGGTCATGGAGGAGTGGATAGCATGAGACTGATTTCTGTAAGACTCCAGTGACAGACGAGTCTTCGCATTGATTTTGAAGGGCCAGCCTTTACACCAGCCGGTGACTTCTCCCACCTGCAGCTTCTCCATGATGGACATCCAGCTTTCTCCAGCCTCCAGCGCCTAGACTGCTGCTCTGCACAAGAAGTTTGGCCATAGGAGAAGTGGTTGTGCCCAACTGAGCCTGGTTTCTCAGTGGGTTTTTTTCCCTTCACTTTCGTCAATTGGTGAAGTTTGATCCTTGCTGCTGTCGCCACTAGCTTGCATGATTCGGGACTTGTGGAGCTGCGCATCAATGGATTTGTTCTTTAGTGTTTGAACATTTTTAGCAGCAAAAATGTAACCACACTAAACTGAACTCAACCAAACTTAAACTCTGAAAACTGAACTGACACTGTTTCAATTTACTATAATCTTCTATGTTAAGCTGCTTTAACACAATCTACATTGTAAAAACGCTATAGAAATAAAGATTAATTTAATTGAACTGAATCTAGTAAACGATCAGTTTTTTTTTCTAGTAATCATTGTGTTCTTTGTAATAGAAATAAACAGGAATAAAGAACTAAGCAACTCTGCCAACATTACATTAAATGGAGTTTACTTGTTAAACGTTCAGGAGAAGAACCACGCCTTACTTTGCCTCCTTACCCAATCACCTACTCGCTTAAATTATTTAAGGCAGATCAGTCCTTTGAGGCAGACTGTTCATCTCGTTCTCTTAAACCCACCCTCCCTCTATTTCCTTGTTCCCCATTAACAAGCCTTATAACCCTCTCTTGCCTGATGCCTGATCAACCTACCTACTCTATTATTCTCTTACTTTCATTCATCTCTTGGTTCCAGTATACCACCCATTTACATCTCTACAATTAAGACTGGTTAAAAGTGTAGCGTGGTCCATGCTGGTGAAATCATGTCAATCATTATGCTTTTATCCAAAGCAAATTTTGAAAATGAACCAAGACTGTTGCCTATTAACAAACTGACGACAGGTTGACGACAAGTTCCCAAGGCTAACTAATGCGTGTGGGCATCAAACACTTTCTCGTCAGGTCCCAGTCTAAAGAAGACCCTTTGGGATGCAATGTGGTACATTGGAGGGAGAGACACTTTGGAAATTGCTCTGCTGGAAACCCTGGGTAAAGCCATTCATAAAGTTGACAACTGAGAACAGAACTCCTACTTGATTATAGAGTCCATACCTAATCAGACTGGTGTTGTTTTGGTAGCATACAGAGGATGAACAGCAAATTAGGTGTCATGTCATTTTATTCTATTGCATTATAGTAGGAAAGCTCCTGGTGAAGTTCCTAGCTCCTTGCATTAAAGTAGGAAAGCTCCTCTGCTCCTGGTGAGCCAATGTCCAGTTGATTTTAGCTATAACCAGCTCCATCATACTTCATCTATCATCTTTATTTCTGTAGTACTTTTACTATGTAGATTGTGTCAAAGCAGCTGAGAGGGGTCTGGATGCAGACCTGGTGCAGTGCAATCTGAGCTGCATCCAATGCTTTTTAATGCGCTCACCTAACCCCACCCATAACCCTACCCGTCACAGTGATGTCACACTCCATTGAGTGCATTGCGTCGCTGTGTTATGCAATCTTAGCCTGCATCATAAAGGCTGCATCCAGATACTATTAAAGCAGCTTAACATAGAAGTTCTCATAAATTGAAATTGAAACTGTGTCAGTCCAGTTTTCAATTTCAAGTTCAATTTAGTTCAGTTCAGTATGGTTTATTTTTCACTGCTGAAAGGCCAAACACTGAAGAGCAAATCCATAGATGTGCAGCTCCACAAGTCCCAAGCCAAGCAAGGCAGTGGCGACAGTGGCAAGGAACTTGCTTTGAAGTTTCTTGCGCAAGGGTGCATAAACTAAATTCTGCTGAATTTAGCTGCAACTAGCCACACCTGTGCAGGACAGTGGCTTTACAGAAACAAGTTTGGGCAAAGGGTGGGGAATAAAGTAGGCAAGATAAGCACTTTCACGCTCTCATAAAAAAGGCACACAAGCTGACACTTGGGTGGTACCTTTTCAAAAGGTACACATTTGCACTTAAATATTCCATATTGATACCTTACAAGTATTAAACATTTTAATACCTAAACAGTACAATCACATCCCTTAAAAAATTTCTAGGTCTACCATTAGGGTTATATTATGGACTCTTAAAGTACAAATTGAAACCTTTTTAAAGAGTACGATCACAGTAACAGCTTGTGTGTCTTCTGACTACAAGTAACTTGATTTCTGTAGAGGGGAAGAGCACAATTTCTACATTGGGAGATTTGGGTTTCTACCAAGGGGGCTCAACATTGCCTGTGGCTTCAGAATCCCTACAAATTGCCACTACATTTAGGCTTGGCCTGATTTAGGTAAAAAAAACAAAAAACAAAAAAACCCACCAACATAGCTTGAACTACACAAGTGAGCAAAAACATCACGACCATTTTGAATGAAATAAAGAAAAATCAAATTTAATATAGTATAATATTAATAGGTTAACCCTTTCATATGAAACTATTAAACAACTTTCTTTGACATAAAAATCTCTGGTTCATAACTACTATTCAGTCTGTCAAGGTCAGAAGCAAGCAAACTGGAGAGGTGCTTTTTAGTGGAAACTGCAGTTGGGATTCTTATCAGAAGCAACAGACACGTTTCATGTTTATTAATGCTGCTTGCTTAAAAGAATCTATATTGTTTAATGTGCTATAAGACTTGACGTTTCACCCTGATGGATGTTCGTCGCTCTCAAGGCCACAGATGTTTATATAATGTTGATATAATCTTCACCTCTGCTTCTTGACTGAACTTGGATTGTGCTAAGGTTTTCTCTTCATTTCCATCAGTTGGTGGAGTCTTGGTTCTTGCCAGTGCCACCTCTGGTTTCCTTGGTTGGGAGTCTAAAAGTAAATCTACAAGTACTTAAAATACATTACCTAAAATCAGTGTTGGGGAAAGTTACTTTTGGAAGTATTACAATATTGAGTTACCCCCCAAAAAAGTAACTGGTTTCTTTATTTAGTTACTTTATATAAGTTATACATTGTTACTTTTGTGTCACTATTTTTTTTACCTGGTTGAGACTTGATCTTTTTCAGAATTTGCAGGGTTTTTCTCTTTTGATGTGATTATTTGATGTGATCAAATTATAAAACATTTCACTTTGTATGTTCTGATTCTTTTTAGTAAATCAAACACATGCAGATTACAGCTATGAGATTTAAAGGTGCAATAGGAGGTCTTGCAAAAACGGTTCACCCTGCAAATTGACATCCAAATCCATGCCTCCTGAAAGCATGAACACGCACTAGAAATCATCTTTACAATACATCACGTAACATTCACCAGAGAAAAAAAAACTACAGTTAGTAATTACAATACCAATTACATAAAAAAAGTTAGATTGTTGATATTTGCCTAATATTCTCTGTCTGAACCACATCTGTGAATGTGATGTACATCTTTTTTTTTTTAAGATTTATTTTTGGCCTTTATTAAGTTAATAGGACTGTATTTTAGACAGGGAGTGAAGTGGGAGTGAAAGAGGGGGTAGCCGGGATTCAAACACTAGGCTATTGCACCGACTGATGTACACCTTTAAGGTATACACTTACCTATTTTAACAGGGAGGTAAGTCAGCCTATTTTAATGTTCGGACCGAAAGTTGGACAGAATATTAAATTACATATAAATCATTTGGACTGCTATCAGGATGTGAAGAGACTTTCAACTAGCATAACAAAAAAAATTTTCTGAAGACAATCTTTAAACCGGGCTTATTAATTACAGAAAGGATGAAGCGAAAATTACTCATATAGAGTTTTAAAAAACATTCTAATTATAAAAGAATGGCTTTGTACAGCCAATATATATCCTTCATGTTTTATAAGCTTGGAACTTTTAAAAAGTTGTCTATACAAATGCAGAACTTTATTGTCTATTGATCTTAGATGCTAATGTAGTTATCTTTCTTAGTATGAACTGTCCTGGTTGTTATCATACTTTTCCTCATTACCACAACATATTTCACTTTTACTTCACATGCATTTATATCAGACGAAAGGTCTCACAATAAAATTTCACCCATCTCTGAGCAAGCAAGTGTGGGTTAGTTAGTGCATATGCTGATGCTGATTGTGAAGAGGAATGCCATTGAATTTGAACCTTTTTTTTTTTTTTTTTTCACGCGCAAGCTTCTTTTGTGCGCTAGCTAAAGAAATCCATTGTGCAGCTGGACACCCTGAGAAAGAGGGAGCTCACAGCCGTTGTCTGCAGATGCTTCTGCTTGGCCTCAGGGAGCTGAAAGGGGTGAATAGCGTCGGAAACAGCCATACCCAGGCAAAACAATACTGCTGGGAAGCTTTGAAGATTAAGAAATTAGGGATGGGGAGGCTTGGGCATAATTACAAACGCCATTCCATTGTATTGGATATGCATATGTTTGCATGCAAGTACATTTGAGAACTTTTCTTGTGAACTCCAGGCTCTTGCAAAGTTTAACCAATTTTTGTACAGTGCATAATAGACTGGATTTCTAAGGCACTTCAACTTGGATTGTTGATAAGGTTCAATTGCGAAACTTTTTTGATTCGCAAAACAAAAGGAACGCAACAACTGGCCTTTACCTCACCATTCACCTGTTGCTAGGAAACCCTCGAGCACCGCTTGAGGTTCTTTTCTTTTTAAGGTCTACTCCACTCGCCACATTTTCCTTTAATTGAAGACAGCTTACATATGAGAGGAAAACAATTAGCGCTTTGAATACTTTGTTTGCTGTTTGTCAGGGTCGCACTGTTCACCGCCTCGCCTGCCTGGTGGCTCTGTTGTGATATAAGAAGGGAGTCAACATCTCATTTGAGCTGCTAAGTGCGTTTAATTGAAGGACTTACACGCTCATGGTGTGTCACATCTGTAAAAGCTGTAGATGTAAACTTTCTCAGGGATGAACAACAGCCTTGTTTTCTCATTCAAATAGCTTTGTAGGCTTTTGATGGATATTCAGCGCTGCCTTCTGTTCAGTTAGCTGTCAGTCTAGCCTAGGCAACACAAAATAGCCACTTAATGGCAATAAATTGAAGGGTTTTTGCCCATGAGGCACTATTTTACCACAAATACAAGTTTCTTAATGGATTCTTTTTTCTGTAATTTAGGTACAGATTATTTCTTTTTGTTCACCCCCTCTAGAGTGAAGGCCTAACTTATAAGAGATGTCAAGTAAAAGGTGTTTAAAAGGAAATTAGTGTGTTTTTTAAACAACGGTTTTCATTTCAGTAGATTCGAATGTTATCACTTAATTGAATGGCCATTATCAGTGGCTATCAGCTGATAGATATGGGCAAGTAGGGGCCTTCTGTGCCTATTGGTAGGTTCAGAAGACTGTTATCATCCATCCACATGGTTAATCAACTATAGATGGCATATGGCTGCAGCGGGCAGTTAACGAGAATTATATTATTTATTAAATTTCCCATTAATTGTTTTATTAACATCTCTTTCATTTAACACATTTGCTAAATTTAGCTTCAGGAGCTCAGAAGGCCAAAATACTTCAAATTGATTAGCATAATTCTCAAAAGGAAAAATGAATAGAAAATACACTTCCTTCCCCAACTCCCTGTCCAAAAAAACTCTCAGAAATAAAGGTACAAGAAATGTACCTTTTGAAAAGGTACCATGCCAGTGACAGCTCTCTACCTTTATTTCTGAGAGCGTACATTCCCAAATTACTATATTAACATACATTTACAATAATAGGCAAACAAATCCTAACATGGAAAATTCATAAATCAAAGTCTAAGAACAGGCAATGGTCTTTATTTCCAATAGCTAGCTAGAATGCAGCTAACACACACTAGTCAAACTCTAACAGGCAACTTTAAAGTACACACAATGATTCTCTTAATCATACTACCACAGGGTACAACTTGCTACCACAGTCAACAGAGAAAAATACACAGCGAGTGAACGCAAGGCTGGAGTAGGTAATGATGAAAGAGGCTTTTATATGTAGTCCTTGAGGTAAAGTTGGTTTAATATTTGCTCATTTTGAACAGTGACAACTTCTTTATATTGTTTACCAAGCTACTTTGAGTATTGGGTCAGAAATCGCATGCAAGCGTGACCACAATATTACAACATTAGCACTATATTATTGGCTATGAACAATGCTGCACTTTGATAGTCGTTGGCTGCTAATATAATTTCCCTACTTAGATTTTGCATAGAATGCTTTTCTGAAACTATATTATTAATGAGGAAGTCACAATGTGCGAATATAAAACCAACTTTACCTCAATTATGTAGTCAGGGGTTAGCTGACCAGGCAGGGTGAGAATCAATTAGACACACACAAAAAAGACACACAAAACACCTCCAAAACAAAGGAAACACAGGATTAGATAAAAAGTCATGACATAACATACCAAACTCGGTCCTGGAGGTTTGCATAGTATAACTCCAACTTTAGCTTTAACACATCTGCCTGAAGGTTTCTAGTATACATAGAAAGAGCTTGATTAGCTGGTCCAGGTGTGTTTAATTGGGGTTGTATCTAAAATAGGTAGGACACAGGCCCTCCAGTTTGGGCACCCCTGATCTATACTGAAACTTTTTATGCAGTATAATGTTTTTGTTGTCCATATTCTCTGAAGAGAAGATAATCAACAGTACAACAACAAATATTTTTTCAACTTTCAAACAATTTTTTGCAAAAAAAAAAAACCAAACAAAGAAAAAAGCTTTCTCTTGCAATAAGACTTTCCAAAAATCAAGGTGATGAATGTTGATAGGTTTACATATATAGCAGCCACCAACCATTATATTTAACCAAAAAGAGACAGGGCAGGGCTATCTATCCATGTCTCCCCTTCTTTCATTCATTCACCAGTCTTCCTCCATTTACACCCATCTTCCAATGATCCTATTAGTTCCCAAAGGATAAAATCATGCACTCCCCTAATTGTCACAGTTACGTCGATGCATCAAGGCAGGGTGGCCTAAACTATAAACATCTGTGTCTAATGATTTACGTCTATACTTCCCTGTGAGACATGAACTGGCAGTTGAATCTCTGTTGATTTTCAGATGGAATAGACTGATAGTCCCTATTGTACTGCGGGAACATCTCATTCACTTAGCACATGAAGGTCATCAAGGTCTAGTGCGAACTAAACAGCGTCTGAGAGAACTGCATTGGTGGCCACGAATGGATGATTTGGTTCACGCCATTCTATCAGAGTGTGTAACTTGTCATTCCAGTGACAAATCAGCAAAAACGTTTGCAGCTCTAATGCAACCAGTGGAGTTTCCGAAAGGTCAATTTCAACATGTTGCCATTAATATAGTGGGACCATTCGAGAGGGGCTCTAATGACTGTAAATTTGCCATAACCCTGATTGACTATTTTAGCAAATGGCCAGAAGTGGGTTTTGCTTCTTCAGTGACAACAGAGACTTTTGTAAAATTTCTCACAACAATCTTTGCTCGGGAAGGAAACCCCTGTACTAGCACAACGGATAATGGACCACAGTTCATTTCCTCTGTGTTTGCTGATTTCTTGAAAACGCAGGGAATAAAGCACATCAAGACAAGTGTGTACCACCCTCAAGCGAATGGAGCCATTAAACGATTCAACAGGGTGCTTAAAGAATGTCTTCAGACAGCTGAGATGACTCGTAAATCCTGAAAATCTGCGGTTCTGACTATGTTGAAAGTTAAATGTAAACCAAATCCTTAATTGTTTGGTAAATGTTGCTTAGTATTAAGTTGAAAAAATGGTTGCATTTGTTTTGAAAATTGGTTATTGAAAATGGCCAGGAGAATTTGTAGAGGTAATGTGAATATGTTGATTTTTTTTTTTTAACTAGGGCTGCAACAAGCGATTATTTTAATAATTGATTAATCTGTTGGAAAAAAGCATTCATTTACTTTTTTTTTTGAGTCATAAGTTGATACTGTATATTTAGAGAAGTTTATTCGTTTGAGAAAAAGGAGAAATGTTGTGTTGGTGGTCCTGCAGGAGCGTGGTTGAGAAACACTGATGTGAACTACCTTGATGCCAAAATGACATTTAACACTGCCATCAAAAAACACATCAATAATCAGTCAGTCAGTCGGTCAGGCAGTCAGTCCTGTAATCGATTCTTGATGTGCTTTTTCACACCAAATTTACATGTCAGTTTGATGTTGTTTTCACATCAAGGTAGTTTACATGCATTGAAGGGAAATAATATCCACTGTAAATTTGTCATTTTTAATTGATGCTTTCACACAAATAAAACTTTTATTTTATTATAATACTTTTGTGTCTTTTTTTTGGTTAATAGACATGTGGATGTAAATGTGTGGATGTAACATAGATGTCAAAGCTTTGACATCAAATGGATTTGCCTTTTTATGTGCATTGTGCTGTCAAGGTGCCCGCTGGGATCTTATGATTTTTACTTTTTCTTTTTTGCCAGCTCTTTCAGCACTTTTTAATACACGAACCAAGCAACTGAATGAAAAAACAAAATGAAAGTTTTTAATGGTTTCTTGTGGATTATATAACACTTTTTATTACCTTAACCCTTTTGTACTGTCAGGGATGTTTTCATCCACTCTGGGGGGATTTTAAGTCGTAATGTGGCCATAACTTTTTCTGTGTTTCAGCTAGCAGAATAATTTTTGGTGACAAACCTTGTTTGGACACATATTTTAAGAAAATGCCTTGAAATTGTTAAAGAACTCAACGATACACTCTGGGCAAATGTTATGTTCAGGATGAAAACATCCACTAAATTAAACAGCTGTAAAATGCATCAGATAAATATTTTTTTCTTTTTTTTGCATAGATCTGTTAATCAACCTCAGTCCTGATCAAAACTACTAAATTGTTTAGTAAATTACAGGATTTTAACTCTTTAATTGCCAAATTCATAAATGATTTCACTGATTTGGTGAAAAAAACACACACAAAATGACGTATTTTCAATATAAAAAGCAACTGTGGACTGGATTTTTTACCTTTTTATCGCAGTCTTGTACATGTGAAACAACATTGCATTTGATGCATTGTTTTTGATTGATTTTCTTTTTCTTCCTTCCTAATTTACTGCTTGTGTTTTTGCCCCAATGACTTCCATTATAACCAATTTTTTTTTTATTACAAACCATGGCACCATATAATCATGTATTTTTGATTGTTGGTTGTTTTCCTGTTGGGAAGAGGTACAATTTGTCATTTTTACTGTTGATCATCAGTTGGCACCATTAAGCCTTTAGATAGGCCTGTGCAAAAAAATCTTAGTTTCTGGATTTTATATGGAGTATAACAGCAAATTAAAGTGTGTGTTTGTGTGTGAGAGAGTGTGAGAGTGACCTTTAAATTACGCATTTACCTTGATGTGTCTGAGAAAATCAAAATATGCATCTCAGCTATCTGAACTACATGGAGTAAACAAAGACATGCACCATTAAATGTGGTTATAATGGAAGTCAATAAGGCAAAAACAGCCACCAACAGTAAATTAGGGAGAAAAAATTTTAATTTAACTATGCATCAAAGGCAATGTTGTTACTAATCGTTCACATGTCCAAGACTGTGATAAAAGGTAAAAAAAAAATCCATTCCACAATTACTTTTTATACTGAAAATATGTAACTTTGTGGGTTTTTTCCCCACCAAATCAGTGACATCATTTGTGAACTTTGCAATTAAAGAGTTTAAATCCTGTAATTTTTTTTCAAAACATTTAGTAGGTTTGATTAGGACTGAGATAGATTAACAGATGTATTTATCTGATGCATTTTCACAGCAGTTTAATTCAGTAGATGTTTTCATCCCTAACATTACAAAAGGGTAGTAAATTTAAACAGTGCACAAGGGTTAAGTTTAAAATTAGTTCATGTTGTAATATTGCTCAGTTTATTCTGCTATACAGGTATTTATATTTTTCTCTAACATGATTTTTTTGACTTTCAAAGGTAACATTATTATTATTGCACCTAATACACTATAAGCAGTGCAAGTAAAGAGTGAGAAACTGCCACGGCGAGTGACAGACATAAAGACAGCAGTGACGGAGAGAGACAGATAAAAGCGAGGTAGGCATGGAGTCAAAGTGTCTGCGCCTCGCATCGCCTTTCTTTCGTTCCCATATTGGTGAGTTTGTGTGTGAGTATGTATGTGTTGTCTGTCCCCCATCGGGAGGCTGAGACGTGAGTCTGGGTTTGGCTGCGCCACTGAAGCTCAGATGAAAGGCACTCACTGCTCTCTCTTCTCTTTTCTCTCACAGGGCTCCAGGAACCTGATGTCATTTGGAAGCACTTTGATTTAAAGCCTCTGTTCGAGCCTGTGAAGGAGCGTTTTGTTCTGTTTCTGGTATGTAGAGAGCTCCACACTGCAGTGGACGCAACTCTGGACCTGAAGAAAATGAGTTTGGGAAATGGGGCTTACTCTTGTACACACTGGCCTTGTTGCATTCTGGTCTGCACAATGACAGTTAATCTTCATAAAGTGTGAATGGTAACCATGGGTCTGCAAACTGACAATGGCTCTCTGGGATTTCCAGTGCTGATGCTGCATCAGGACCTTAGAAAACATTGGCACTGGATTAGCGGCCAAGCATTTTACAAATTATTGTGCGGGACCGCAATGGCGTTTTAAAGGGAAACCGTGGTATGTGGTGGCGGAAAGCTTAACGACGGCATCCAAAACATATCAGACATTGTGGCTTTTGAAGAGTTCGGTACAACCCCCTATACAGAGCTTCCTAATCAGCCACTTTCCCAGCATTCAACCTCACTTTGGCTTAGTGACAAAACACTGTTGCCCTTCAGATCGCGCAAGTTCTGTTAGCATCTGAACTAACTCTAGTTATTGACATTGTAAATGCCATGAGTGTAAGAGAGGAAGGTCAACAAATTGCTTGCCGTTTAATGAATCATTGGTTGATCCTCTGTACCTGTACCCCATACCACATAATTCCCCGCCCCCAAAACGAAATTTTCAGTCAACAAAAATAGTGCAATGGGCAACGCAGTGGCGCAGTAGGTAGTGCTGTCGCCTCACAGCAAGAAGGTCGCTGGTTCGAGCCTCGGCTGGGTCAGTTGGCGTTTCTGTGTGGAGTTTGCATGTTCTCCCTGTGTTCGCGTGGGTTTCCTCCGGGTGCTCCAGTTTCCCCCACAGTCCAAAGACATGCGGGACAGGTGAATTGGGAAGGCTAAATTGTCCGTAGTGTATGTGTGTGAGTGAGTGAGTGTGTATGGTCGTTTCCCAGAGATGGGTTGCGGCTGGAAGGGCATCTGCAGCGTAAAAACATGCTGGATAAGTTGCCGGTTCATTCCGCTGTGGCGACCCTGGATTAATGGAGGGACTAAGCCGAAAAGAAAATAATGAATGAATGAAAAATAGTGCATAAATACCCTTCTGATAGACATCTAAATGTAGAGTTTGGCTAAAACAAGGCTAAACTTCAGTCAGTGAAGATCTAATAGATGTCTAAGAATAGCCCAAAACTAGACTAGTCGTTGTTGTGTTGGCAGGTGTGTCTCTCTGTGTCTCTCTTAACATCTGTAGGCCTCGCCCTAGTTACGCAGACGACGTGCCCTGGGATTGGCTGGAGTGACCCTTAAAAAGGGACAATGGGTGTGAGACGGGAGATAGAGTTTGGTTGGCGTGTTGTTTTTTCGTTTGGTGTGCTATAAAAGCTATTTTTGTTGCTAAGTGCTACTTTTGATTGTGTTTCCCATGTTGGTGTGTAAATTTTGACTCTTTGTTGTATTACCATCCGTGTTTCCCCCTCCTATTATTTTGTTTTTGTTTTGTTTGTTTGTTTGTTGATATAGTAAATTTTGAATTCTGTTCAAGGTGAGAAGCAGTAGGGGTAGAAGCACACTTTTCGTTTATGTAAATATTATCTCCTGTTTTAGCACATAGTCAGGGAGGTTGGGGTAGAGCTTGTATTTTTATTTCTGTTATTTTGTTAAGTGTAGATAGTTTCATTTGGGTGTTTAGTTAGAGTATCCGCTGCATAAACATGTGCTGGATAAGTTGCCGGTTTATTCTGCTGTGGCGACCCCGGATTAATAAAGAAGCTAAGCCGAAGAGAAAATGAATGAATAAATGTTTAGTTAGAGTATACTTTTTGTTTATTGTTTTTTCTGTGGGTCCTCTCCGAGGTAGTTGTCTTTATGTTTTGGGTGATAAAAAAAGAAAAAAACAAACAAAAAAAAAAAGACAAATAAACGGACCTGACTCCAAGGTTCACAAAAGTGAATTTTATTTGTCTCTGTGTTCTTTTATGTTGCGGCCTTGACCCTAGACCAGGGTCGTAACAGTCATCAAATTGAGCGATTAGACAGACTTTATATGTGTGGTCATTCATTTTTGTTTATATGAATAAAACTAGTCTGGTTTTGGCCTATTCTTAGATGTCTATTAGATTTTCATTGACACGCCAAATTTAGCCTTGTTTTAGCCAAGACGACTATGCTTAGACATCTATTAGTCATCTTTTAAAAACAAAAATGCTTGCTGGGATACTAGCAAACAATTAACGAAATCCTATATAAAATGAGCTAGGTGCACCAAGATCAGAGAACCTATAAGGTGTACAGAAGTTAACATGCACTTGAATCAAATCCTTTCATCAAAGTTGTCCTAAAATATTGAACAACACCTATACTTGTCTTAGAACAATTCTGAAAGACTTTTTTGACCCACTTCAAATGTTGAGGTCCTTATACAGAGGTTCTGTATGACAAAATGCTCTCTAATCTCAGTCCGGGTTTTTATCAGGCATCAAAGGAGCTTGTGAAGCTGTTAACTGGGCACATTGAGATTGCCAAAACCATTGAATTAAAAGTGTCTACAATTTTGACCCACATGAATTTAAATGATGTATATGAACCATATTTCATAATGAGTTCTTACTCGTTTACTCTGTTTTACTAAAAAAACGTTTTGATTGATAGAAAAGATAAACAAAACAGATTTCCCCCCAGCTTTCTTTGCTCATGTTTATTAAGGGCAGCCAGCCACGGCCTAATGGTGAGAGAGTTGGACCTTTGATCCAAAGGTGTGTTCTCTGGTGTCTGCTAAATGTAAGGCTGCCAACAATTTTGACCACAACTGTCTATATAGGAAAAAACTACATTATATGTGGCCTATAAAAAGGGCAGTGCCAAATGTGCTATAATAATTTTCAATGATTTTATGTTATTTAAGACAGCTGAGGTGATTCTGGGCAACTGATTATTCCTAGATTATCAAAATCAGCTGTAAGCGGCAGATCCTGGCATTTCTGGCACCTAAACTCTGGAACAGCCTTCCTTGCACAGTTCAGGAGGAAGACACGCTCATTTTAAATCTAGATTAAAGACACATCTCTTTGCATTGACATACACATAAAACACAAACATATAACATGGAAATACAAAGTAGTAAAAAGATTGTTAGGCTGCATTAATCAGGGCAACTGGAGTCGGTAACATTGTAATTTGACTGGAAATTATGCTCATGTCAGTCTGTCTGTTTCTCCTTATCTCGAGGTTCACATAATTGTTGATCTGGCCCATATTAAGAGCAGATGGCGGTTGTTTACAGATTGATTCCTTCAAAGACCAACAAATCTCTGCCTGGTGACCTACTTGGACCTGTACCTTCTCCACGACTGATGCTCATCCTTCTCAAGCATCTGATTCCAGACTGCAGCTCTTTGCAAGACGTTTGGTCTGAGGAGAACTACTCGCTCTGGCTGATCCTGGTTTCTCTCATTTGTTCTTCACTTCCGTCAATTGATGGAGTTTTGGTTCCTTGCCACTTTGGTTGGGGTTGGTGAACCTGCTCTCCAGTAGATCGGCCTTCATCAGTGACCTTTATATTAAACTGAACAAGAATTAAACTGAACCAAACTTTAACTGTGACATATGCACTAAACTGAAATGAATCAGCTTTAATTGAACTAATTACACCAGAATTCTATCACTACTCTCCTGCCTGCCTGATTTGCTAGAATGTTGCACTGAAATAATAAAATAATGTTATGGCTTGTTATTCTCTTTGCTCCATCGATGTTATCTATGTTGGGCAGCCGTGTTGCATCTGTGCAGCTATGTTGGGCAGTTGTGGCCATTTGGTTAGAGCGCTAGCAACAGCAGGGACTGTAGGTAGTAGAAGTAAATAACCAGTGCCCTCACCACCTACAATACTGTGGCTGAGGTGAATCCCTTGTGTAAGGCATCCCCCAACTAGGTGCGTATTCATGGCTGTGTGTACGCATGCACTTGGATGGGTTAATTGCAGAGGACAAATTCAGAGTATTGGTCAACACACTTGGCTACGTCACAACTTTCACTTTCACTTTTTTTCCCTTTGATATTCATAAGCTTTGACAATCTACATTGTGAAAGTGCCATAAAAATAAAAAAGAATTGTATTGAATTAAAACATGCACAGAAAAAAATAGCAAAACTGAATTGTTGATTACTCCCAAATCATGCAAGTCTATTACCAGGTCTGCTTTGGTGTATGATTTTGGTGTGTAAATTTCCTCCTCACACAACAATTTATTATGACACTTGCTATAATGAAAGCACCCTTCTGTGCCAAAAGTGTGTGTACATGTCTGTGTCCTTAAGATGCTCGTGGGTTATTCAGAAACACAGCACTGCACAGACCGATGAACTTTGCACATCATTCAGAAAGATGGCAAGACTCAACAGATGGTGCCGCCAAAATCAGGATACAAAAAGAGGTAAGAAAAGCACAAAAAGGAGGAGAGAGCGAGAAGGGGAAGACAATAAATAAATAAATAAATAAATAAATAATTAAATAAATAAGTTGATTATTGCTGTTTTGGGTTAAATAAAATAATAGAACTTCTCTCAGTTCCTTACCCCAGTGTTTATCCAGTTGAAGTTGGAACAATAGATTTAGCCATTAGAAAAACATGCCACTTACTGGGGAATAATCCATCTTATATGACATTAAGAAAGTTTCATTATCGTCTGTGTATATGAGATCGTACAACAGTGTTAACCCAATTTACCCAAATTTTGTTCATATACATTTGATTCATGTATAAAGTCTTGTTGGATAGCATCTTAAACATGGATAGCATCTTGAAAAATAGAAAAAAGTAAAATAACCCCCAAATGGTAAACATTGCTGCTGATGGGCTTAATGGGTTTTAATAACTTGTACTGGTTACCATTATTTGTGTGGAGTTATAAATGCATAATTTCAGTTAATTTAATAAACTGTTCAAATTTACTTCTTTATTTTATCTTGCTGAATATACAGCAAGTCTAGTGCTTCTTGCTATTGATTGTTGCTGTATGTGGCAAGA
The DNA here is from genome assembly GCF_903798145.1 of Danio aesculapii. Lineage (NCBI taxonomy): Eukaryota > Metazoa > Chordata > Actinopteri > Cypriniformes > Danionidae > Danio > Danio aesculapii. Next base: position 13,851,297 of record NC_079459.1, on the reverse strand, counting down.
AGAAGAGATAGTTGGGGTATGGTGTCTTGGGACAAAAAAGTTTGTGAACCCTTGTGGAATCATTGAAAATGTAAATCATTTTCTTTTTTAAATCAAAGAGATTGTACGAAATGTGTTATTTTTTATTTAGTATTTTTTATTTAGTACTGTCCATCCATTTTTTCACACAGAGGACAATTAAAGCACTATTGAGACAACTGGACAATTGAGGAACACAACTAATGAAAAAGGTTTAAAAGCTGCTTTAAGGGCAGAGGGGTAAAGACTTTTAAACAGGATGATTTATTTATTTTTTTCTTAATTGCTTTGTTGAATTATCTTTTCCCTATTTAATACTTTGGTTTGGAAATACCAGATGTTTCACGGAACACAAATTAAATACATATTATCTTGAGCTTTAAATTGCTAAAGTTGTTCAACTAAAGTGCTAAAGTTGTTTTGTTCTGGAGTAAGCATTTGAACCTTTTTTAATAGTTGAGTTTGAGTCTCTAAATTCAATTTTCGTCAATGTTAAAAAAACAGGATATGGTTATCTACAGGATATGGAGGATTTTTCTGAAGAATAGAAGCAGTTTAACTGTTCAGATTCAGAACAAACAACTAAATCATGAAAAACCATCACAAAGCAAACAAAAAAAAGTTGTAATTGATCCAGGTAACCATATCCAGTGTTTACTCATTTTTTGCAGGGGTATATTTTAATAATTTTAGCATTTTTTTTTCATCTTGCGAACTACTGTATGTAAATATTATTTATTCATTCATTTTCCTTTGGCAGAGTCCCTTTATTCATCAGGGGTCGCCACAGCGGAATGAACCACCAACTTATCTAGCATACAGTATGTTTTACGCAGCAGATGCCCTTCCAGCTGCAACCCAGTTATTTATTCATGCAATTTATACACCTATAGTGCATGTCTTTGGACTGTGGGGGAAACCGGAGCACCCGGAGGAAACCCACGTGAACATGGGCAGAACATGCAAACTCCAAACAGAAATGCCAACTGACAAAGCCGGGACTCGAACCAGCTACATTCTTGATGTGAGGCGACAGTGCTAACCACTGAGCCACCGTGTCACCTCCGTAAATATCTTATATCTAAAATATCGTACTTAGGACAGAACTAATTATCAAAATAACATGCATTTTATATGAACTCTCTTTTTTTGTCACAACTTATTTGACAGATTTCTTAAGGGATTCACAAACTAAAGCTGCAAATGTGAGGCAAAAGGTTCCACTGTACAAAATAGAAGTCATATTTTGAGGAGAAAAACCTGAGTGGCTTAAATACTGATAATCAATAATGATTAGAAAACATCATTACAGCCAATTACACTGATCTCTAACCCTCTCGTTGCACATGTAAAACTCCACTAAAAGTGAAATGATATTTTTGCTTCCAGGGATGTTTGTGAAGTTGACGAAGGACTAAACTCTCTGGAATGTGAAATTCAGTTTTTTGGGAAACATGTTTAGACGTATTCATATTTGCCTACAGCAATTTACTGGACAACTCATACCACAGAAATTGTTTTCATTCAATTCAAGAACAAAAAGTAAACACCAACACTCGTCATTTGTGCTGCGGAGTAATGTTTTAAACTCTGTTCCTAATAATTTGGACAACTTTTTTGTTGACAATTTTATGGTTATTTTTAGTTTTTTTAGTTATGCACAGAGTTCTGTTACATCTAATGTGGTTAAATGTTCATACTTTAATTTTATGTGTGTTAGTTACCAGGATGGTGTTAGTATGTGAATGACACTGAGCACCTTTATATTAGTATGGTCATGTTTTTGTCTGTATAACAAAGTTGAGTTGTGTCGATGTTAGTACTTCAAAATATTGGTTTATGACAAAAAAGTACACTCTCAGAAATAAAGGTACAGGAAATTGGGGCAGTACATTTTCAAAAGATACATATTTGTACCTGAAAGGTCCATAATGGTACCTCAAAGGTATACTTTTTAGGTACATTTGGGTACTAATATGCACCTTTAAGTTACCACTATGAACTACTTGGGTACAAATATGCATCTTTTAAAAAGGTACTGCCCCAGTGACCTTTATTCCTGAGAGTGTATGATAATTTATTGTAAAATTGTGAAGTTTATTTTACATTCCTACTGTGTTTTAAATGGTTAAATTCTGGCAAACACAGCTGCCGTTGTTTTACTTTAAATTTTACGAATTTTTTTATATACAGTACAAGTCATATACATTACAACTAATAATCATATAGAGTACAACTAACAGTTACTGTACATCACTGCCCGAGGTAACGAGCGCGGCGTCGGATCTAGAAGCAGACATGATAACCGTGCTTTCCCGGGCTGCTTCAGCCGTGGGCCTGGAGATGGTTTATCCACCAGCCCCAAGGCCGGACCGACTAGGCCTTCTAGCCTCCCGTCCCTTTCTTCCCGGAAGTGCACAGTAGGCTCATGCAGTCTTGGAGGGCAGCTTTCTCTGCCCGATCTGCGTGCGCCTCCGCCCTCACCACACTTGATGGTGGAGCAGCCAGGGGGTACGAGTCGATTCCCCAGATTTAGAGTGCCATTGCGGGCCCGCGTGGTGCCTCTTCCTTGTGAAGTCAGCCTCGTCTCCCGTCCAAGGCATGTTGGTTATCTGCCTCCCTCGGAGCCAGAGCCCACACAGTCGCAGGCCAGGTTGCTTCCATCCTGCACGCTAGGGCCACCTACCAGCGCTACCAAGTGCAGGCGCTGGCCCAGCTGCACGAGGGTGGTTCTGACACAGGCTTGTTACGAGCCCCGCACCGCAACCGACTGAGCTCTACGGACTACAAGTTCGCTGCGTATGCCCTGGGAAGGACGATTGCCACATTAGTGGTCCAGGAATGCCACCTCTCGCTAAACCTGGAGAAAAGATTTGCGCGAAGTTGCCAAAAATCGCTTTTTTAACTCGCCCATATCCCAGGCTGGCCTGTTCGGTGACACCGTCGGTGGATTCACCCAGGAAATCACGGCGGTGCTGTCGGATGCAATGGGCTGAGTCATCTATTGGCGAGGACGTAAGACCGATCCCCCCCTCTGAACCATTCACATCCACTGCTCCTCGCAGAGAGCGCCCATGTACGAGAGCTGCTCCGCCCCCGCCTGCGCCTCTGGCCAAGCGGCAGCACCGAGCACCTCGAAGGCAACCAGCACACCCCGCCCCTAGAATATGGACCGCGAACCGCCCCTGAAACGGGAGCATTTTTTCCTTCCCCAGATGTGACAGCCTGAACACTGCCAGTCTGGGACGTTATGCCTTCCAGCTCACAGGATCGGTGCACTTTGCCAGTGATTCGTATGGTGTGGGAGGACTGTCTCCTTTCTCTTACACTTCCAGCCCCTCCTCTGGAGCCTGAGTGCGAGGTGAGAGTCTCTCTCCTCCTGCTCTTCCGCAGGACCCCAGCGTTCCCGGGATCAGCCCTCTCACTCCGCGCTGCCCTACTGCTGGTACGTCAGCAATCGTAGTGATGAAGCCATTAGCAGGGGCTCTGCCTGCCTTTCAAAAAAGATCCTAAATCTGCGCATTTTGAACTGCTGTCTTCACAAGCTATCTTTAAGAATGCTAACGCAGAAGTGCATCCTCCGGTGCGTTCTTCCTCGGGATTGGTCTGCCGCAATAGACCTGAAGGACACGTATTTAATGTCTCCATACTTCCATGCCATTGTCAGTTTCTGTGGTCTGCATTTGAAGGTCGAGTCTGGCAGTACAAGTCCTCCCCTTCGGGCTATCTTTGTCTCCATGGGTTTTCACCAAGCTCGTGGAGGGTGCCCTAGTGCCCCTTTGGCCCGCGGGCATCCGCACACTGAATTATCTTGACTGGCCGATTTAGCGCTCACAGGATCAATTGATAACGCACAGAGACAGGGTGCTTCAGCACCTCGACCTATTGGGGCTTCAGGTCAACCGAGAAAAGAGCAAGCTTGCCCCCGTGCAGAGCATCTCTTTTCTCAGGTTGGAGCTGGAGTCGATCACCATGATGGTACGCCTCCCCCGAGAGCGCATCAAGCTGATGCTAACCTGTCTGAGAGAGTTTGACAGAAAAACTATGGTCCCACTGATATTATTTCAGAGGCTCTTGGAGCATATGGCATCCGCAGCCGCTGACTCACCGCTCGGGTGCTCCATGTGAGACCTCTTCAGCATTGGCTTAACGATCCGGTCCCAAGACGCGCATGGCACGTGAGCGCACACCGGGTGACTGTCACTCCGCTGTGTCGCCGCGCCCTCAGCCTCTAGACAGACCCTGCGTTTCTACAGGCCTGTGTGCCTCTAGAACCAGTGTCCAGGCATGTCATCGTTTTGACGGATGCTTCCAGTTAAGTTGGGGGGCCATGTGGCAACCTGGTTGCATTAGCATTTTAATCGCCTGGAGCTGTTGGCAGTGTATCTCGAGCTGAGCCGATTTTTTGGATGGGAGGTATCCGCCTTCGCCGCATGTCTCAGCTCGCTCGCCGTCTGCTCCCCTGGAGTCAATCGCTGCATTCCATTTTTCCCCACCGAGCTCAACCATGCAGCTGATGCGCTCTCACGGCAGTTTCGCCTGGGAAAATGGAGACTCCACCCCCAACTGTCCAGCTATTATGGGCTGCGCCTTTCTCTCTAACACAGAAATACGTGCGCTCTCTCGCTTGAGTTCCCCACTTGGCGAACCCTGCAGAGTTCCATTGGCTACACAGCTGACCCCGGGGCATGCGTAATACACATTTCTCCAGTGAGCCTATTCGCACAGATACTATGTTAAGTCAGGGAGGATGAGGAACAGGTCTACGTATTGAACCTCTCTGGCTCAATCGGAACTGTGTTTTAGCTCTCTCCTCATGATGGCCTCTCCTCGGCACATTCCCTGGAAGAAGCTTTTTCTTTGGGAAAGCACCGTTTGGCCCCCGCGTCCAGATCTATGCCTCACGTATGGTCAATAGATGGAGCGCGGAGGTGACCTACCGATTAGGTGGTTAACACTGTCACTCTGGCTAGAGCACCCTCTACGAGGCATGCCTACACCCTGAAGTGGAGTCTATTCACTGTGTGGTATACTTTTTTCCCCAAGAAGGACCCCGAAGATGCCAGATCAGTGTGATGCTATCCTCCTTCAATTGGCTGGTGTTAAGGCTGTCCCCTCCGCACTGAGGGGTTGGCGCTACGATAATCCCTGCTCTGAGGACAAGGCGATGGCGGCGCGCTGGGAAAGCATCACCTCATCATCCAGTTCCCAGAGGCGCGAGACGTGGATATTAATTCTACCCTGTCCCCCTTTCATACCCACTTGGAGATCTTATTTAGGAGAGGTCTGCTCGATCACTCGACTCAGTATCTTTAAGATTTCTGTCCAGGTAGACAGCTCTGCTGGTCGCGTTGGTATCGGTCAAATGGTTGGGTATCTGAAGGCATTTTCGATCCGAGAAATATGCCAGCCTTTTGGCCGGCCCACTCTTACATTTTTCCTGAGACCTAGGTGCACTAGGTTCCTACAGCGTTCTTTTTAGACTACATAGCGAACCTGCAAGCGCTGCCCAATGAGGAGGCAGATCCAGCCCCTTTATTGCTGTGTGCTGTTTGCGCTTTGTGTATTATACGGACCATACTCAGAGCTTTTAGATCCTCTGAGCAGCTGTTTGTCTGTTACGGTGATCGGCAGAAGGGAAGTGCCGTATCCAAACAGAGGTTGGAACAAATCCACTGAACAATGGATGCCATCTCTCTCGCTTATCTGAGCCAGTGCGAGCCGTGTCCCCCAGGAGTGAGAGCGCACTCCATTCAGAGCGTGCATCCTTTTGGGCGTTAGCACGTGGCGCCTCTCTAACAGACATTATAGAGCTATGGGCTGGGCGACACCTAATACATTGTGAGATTTTTTAATCTTGAGGGGAGCCAATTTCCTCACGTGTGCTGGGAAACCCCGGTGAATAAGGACATTAGGTTAGGTATTGTAAAACGCTTGCTGCGCCTTTCTTTCTAACACAGAGATACGTGCACTTTCTCGCTTTGTCAATTGAGTTCCCCACTTGGCGAACCCTGCAGAGATTCCTCCGAGGCCCCCAGCATCTAACTCCATATGTGTACTCCCCCTCCTCAGGGCTAGTCCATATGTATTCTTCTTGCCACCAGGTCTCCCCACATGGGCTGCAGGTGGCAGGTGGTCCTTCCGGGACTGCGCGCTTTCCAAACGTACTGTCGTATTAAAATTCCTAGAAATTATCTAGATGAATTACAACTACCCAAAAAATATATCTAGATCTGTAAAACTTCTGTTGAAGTGTGATAAGTAATGATTTGCCCCTTAGCTGTTGAGCGTGAAAGACTCTTCAGCTAGAAAAGGATGCCTCAGCTTGGCACGCGCTGGGCTTTTATTCCAAATTGATTTTAAGTAGCGACAGCTGTGCATGCTGACGCTGCCAACTTATTCCCATTTCATTGGCCCGTTCATATACTCTTTCAGATGATTGGATTCTAACAAAATCCCTAAAGTGAAAGTTTTCACATAGCACATAGCAGAACGAAGGTTACTTTAGTAACCGGAGCGATACTGCTCCTTCAACAGACATTTAACTGACTATAAGAAACTTTGCAAGTACATGTCAACTTACACTAACCCTAACCTAATTTATAATAATTCTCAATAATTTAAGAGAATTAGTTGGCATGTAGATGCAATGTAACTTAAATTCAACAAACAGACCATCCAAATAAAGTGTGACCTTAAGTAAAAGTACAGAAAAAAGTACAGAAATAAAAAAGGTAATTTCATTTATTTTTACTAAATTCATTTTTAGCTTTCATAAAAAGTTGTACACACACACACACACACACACGCACACACACGCACACACAAACACAAACACACACACACACACACACACACACACACACACACACACACAAACACGCAAAACAATGGCTTCTCCATGGATGTAAACACAGTTTTAGCGGGCCCCCCTTGAAACATGCAGTTTTACAACCAAAGAACAGACTCTGCATAAATTAAAGATAATCCTTGGTAAATTATGCTAATGTATTCGCATGGTCTCTGTGTGCGTAACATGGGTAGTATATTACTAGTTTTAGGACCCTATTTTTGTATTAAGATCAACCCCAACCAAAACCTCCATTTTTAAACTATGCAGTCACTGAAAAATACAAAGTTAAATTTTTCTGATAATTTTTACTCCATTTTTTTTTTTTTGGACGCCAATCTTGGTTTGTTTGATCAGTGTTTGTTTAAACAGTCTTGTGCCTAATGAGTTGTGCTTCTTATTATACACAGCCAAGATTCTTCAGTGATAAGCTTCTAAAGAGTTTTGGCCTGCTGTCACAAGCCATGGTGCTTGAACATACTGGAAATAGCATATTTAGCACTTTTATTGTCATTCAAAAATAGGCAAATAACCACGTTTATGCCAAGAAATGAATATGTATGAATACAACAGAGCCATCTGTGTCTTAAATGATCATAAATATAATTTCTGACAAGTAAAAAGCTCACTGTAAAAAATGCTGAGATCCACACAATCAATTTGTGTTGGGACAACATGACAGATGCTTACTGTATTAGTTTTTATAAAATTAAGTGGTTTGAACATAAAACATCTAAGTTGTCCCTCTAAAAACTCAAGAATTGTGTTGTTGCAGCTCATTTAAAATAAGTAGTTTGAACAAACAACAATGTCATTATTGGAGTGTAGGAAACATTATTTTACAACATAATAATAAGGTTACAATCATTCTGTACAGTTTACTCACCCTACACTAGTTTCTGCTGGTCAACGTCATGACTCACTGCTTTTGAATCAAATGTTCTGATCTTACCAACAAAACAAGGCTGATCCCTGAGGGGTGCATAATATATGTTATTCAAGCAGTTACACCTTTAACCAATGCTCTTTATCAAAAACAAATATGCACCAGATCTTTTGAAATCACATAATCGTGCTTCCTATAATCTCTTTGCTTTGGATATGCCTTAAAATGCTGTGCAAGAGTATTTCTTTGAGGAACGTTTTCAAACCAGGGCAGGAATACGTGTATCCCAGGGGGTAAACTAGCATAAAAGGGTGTAAATATGCATATAATATCCTGTTTTCAGGGTCAGCGGTGATGATTAACTTCTGTTTCACTCAACAACTACTCAATCCCTCAAGTCAAGAGAGTATGGATACTTCCAAAAACCATTCATTCATTTGCCCTTTAATTTTGTAAAAAAAAAAAAAAGAATAAAGAGAAACAAAAAATGGGGTGAGAAAAAGGGGAAAAGCCTGTTTCAGTCCATTACAAAAATTTTTAGGTATATGAATGAATGAATAGTGTTTGCCATAGATAGATAGATAGATAGATAGATAGATAGATAGATAGATAGATAGATAGATAGATAGATTCTTAAAACAAAGGGTTGATGTCCTTGATCTGTAATTAAAAAGTAATTATTAAGTGATAAAATGGAAAGGGACTAAGCTGAAAAGAAAATGAATGAATTAAGTGATAAAATGGGTAAAATATGCACTTTGAATTGTATCATGATTTACAAAAATAAATAAATACATAAAATATAATATTAATTGAATAATAATAAATAACAACAACAAATCAATACACCAAATCAATACAAAATGTAATTAAATAAAATAATACTAATAAATAGAGTGAGTTGTGTAATTAATGTTTTTGTACATTTAAATAATGTAAATGTATGATGATATTTTTTTTCAAAATCACTGCTTTATTGTATATGATCAAATAAATACAGTCAACAATCAATACTAGTATTCTGGGTTCTGTTAATTTAGTTTAAAAAAGTAATAATTGATAGGTAATTTAATTAGGCTGTATTGAACATTAAAATTGCCCTTTTTATTTAATAACAGAAAAGCGAACATTACTACTGTTTTTGTGCCCACCGCATTCAAAATCAGTTGAATATGAGGAATGCGGATTGAAAGTTGCAGCGTATTTTCAATCACTGATGGCATTGGAAAACCCATAAGGGTCTTAAATCAAAATGATTACAGAACCCTTCGAGTCAAAAGGGAAAACTCAAAGTCTGGTCATTTAATGGTGTTCCAGACCTGCTTTCATTTATATCTAATTTCATTCATGGAGGTTAATCAAATCTACTGTCCAAATTTTTGTCTGAAATGTAAGTTATTTAAGAAATGGGCCACAATGGAGCACCTGCTGTAAAATCACAATTTTTCTAAGTTAACCATTAGATTTTTTTAGATGGTGTTGATATCAAAGATTGAAAATACATTTCTTAGAAATTTGATGCATTATCCTGCAACTTTTAGACACAAGTACTTTTGGAATAACCAATTTGAGAATATCAATTGGAAATTGATCTGGACTTACAAAGTTAAAGTATATCCAACCAACCAGTTTCTCAATAAAGTATAAAGTTGATATTTCTGAATCTTGTGTTTTTTGCAGAATGGATGCTGAGACTGTTATGCATTTGTTTTTCATTGTATGAATGTTAAAAAATTCTGGCTTGATGTTTAATGTCTATTTAATATACTGTGGTCAAAGCATTAATATAAAGAAAAGAGATGGCATATTTTACGTAGATAAAGATATAGATAAGAATATCCTGTTTATGTTAAATCTTTTGATAATATTAGGCAAGTTTCATATACACAGGTCTAAATAGTTGGAGAGGAAGCCTAACGTCTTCCGTTTAAAGTCTGATTAAAAATTTTATTTTAAAACTCTTAAAGGACTTTCAAGTCATAAAGCAACTTTGAATATACTCCAAAAACTAAAGTCCTTTTCTCTATGGTAATTGTTATGTATATCCGCTCTTGTTCTTTATTTGCTTTTTTTCTCTCCTTTTTTTCTTTTGGTTATTTTGCTTACAGATTTTATGCTAAAATGTGAATATCCTATTGTAAGATTTGTTATGCATTTGATTTGAAATGTTCAGCAAATACAATAAAAATATGTATAATATGTATAAAAATATTGTTTTTAATATCCAAACGTACATCAAACATTAGCCTTTGGGTGTAATTATTTATTAAAAGGAATGACTGATTACAGTCTTATTTACATATGTGGACCTTCATAGCCTAATACGTTATACAGGGTCTCGTCAAAAGTGTTACCAAACTTTTTTGTGTGTGTGGTGGTCTGTGGGCGGCGCGCGCTCTTCCAGCCGAACTCACTGTACGCGAAGCGATGCGTTTCATCCGGACGCGCTCACATCCATGCAGCGGAGAACGGAGTGGATCTGACCGATGAAGGGGGCATCTCCTCCCGTTACCCAACCAATGTGATACCCTCCGGCACTCCGGGAGAGGAGTTCCTCTGTCGTCGCGCTCGTTTTTACCTCGTTTACTCTTCTCAGAAGCATTTCTCCTTATTTTGAGAATAATGGAAGCGCTTGCGTCGAGATGCGCACTCTTTCTTGCGCAGATCGCACTCTTCAGTAACACGGGTATGTAAAGCATCAATGATTTCTGTGTTACTTGATAGTGTTTTAATAAATCACTCGTTTGAGGGATTGCGAATTGTTAGTTTGTGTATAATGAAAGTGCGTATAATGTGCTGAGTGTTTGTTCACCAAACATTTCGATTGAACTTGACGTTCAAACTTTAATGGTTTATTTCTTTTAGCTTACCGTCTTGACAAAGCTGTTATTTTAAAATTAGGACGTTTTGGCAATTAAGTTATTGTTTTTTATTTCCTACTGAATTGTATCATCATACAATTACTGAATGAGAGCAAATGCATCATAATTACAGCTTCATAGTTAATAACCTAATCAAGTGTTGTAATTTATTAAAATTATAAACTTTTGTATGACTGCTGTTTTTTGTTTTTGTGATGTTGAAGTCACAACTAGCTACTAAGTTCATGTATGGTTTTTATGTCTCTGAATGTAATCACATTTGAACTAAATCAAGCTTAAACTCAAAATTGTAGAGTATTTTGCAACGATGAACATCTTTCTCATGTTTGGTTTAAAAAGTACTGTGGAAGATTGTGTAGCTGATTTCATTCTGGTGACTGGTGAATGTGTGTGTAGGAGTCAACATCAGTGTTCCAGAGAAAGCTGTTGTATTTTTACGAATCTGCCATTTTATTGGTTGTAATTTGCCAAGTTACTACCACCACTAATAACAACCATCAATGTAAAAACATACACACTGGTGAAATTAATTACTAAACTTTAGCGTGAATTTGTCAACAATTTGTAAACCTCATTCACCCAGCCCAATAGGTGTCAGTAAAGTCCAAATCTATTGACACTACTGAGACTTAAAATTTGATATTGTACATTTTCTTATTATTGTAAACTATTTAAATAATATATAGAGAGAAAATGGGCTGTATAAAAATGTGGCTATGGCTGTTTTTAGGGCTTTACAAACAACTTATTTCCACCTTTGAAGAGCACTTCTAGAAGGGGAGGCCATTTTAGAGTGTAATCCAAAACTTGCAGCAATTGAAATATAAAATATCATGACTTAAGAAGTTTGTAATACTGCCATGTCTGCTACTACTATTACAAATTATTTATTTGTATTTGCAACAACTGACTGCTATTTGCCAATGTTTTGTTTGTAGTAATGCCCTACAACCTTTAAAGAACTTGTTTCAAGGGCTCTGCTCTTCGAAGGGATCATGGTATAAGGATGCTAACTTCCAACTAATGCTTCCAACGCTAACTTGAAATTCATTTTATTGTCTACTAATTTAGATTTTAGCACACAACTTGGTTCTAAGTTAACATATGCCAACATTGAACAAATCGCCTCTATGCACAGTTCAGTAGAAAGTGACAAATGCGTATACAAACCCAGAATCCTAGGCTCATTATTTTGTCTGCTTCTGTTCTGAAGTGCCAAGAAGGCGACTGATATGGCTGGATTAATCTTTTGGATGCCGCCTGAGACAAAGCCCCTAAAAGCTAGCCAAAGCCATTTTACTTAGGCCATGGAAAAGCCCTTTTGTAAGTCAGCTAGTGAACCGGGATAGCAAGTTGGTACCTGCTGAAAAAAGGGCTCAGCTGCTCCCTCGTCCGTATATTTTTCTCCTTTTTAGTGTGGTGCTCTAAATGATGCCATGATGAAATGTGTGGCACAAAGGAAGGGCTGAACCTTTAGGATGCAAGCTAGTGAATGAAATTTCTCTCTCTCACCATCTGTCTTCCCAAGTGCTGTACTAGAGCTAACAAGTTTTTTTTCTTCTACACTTTTTTGGCACTGCTCTGTTTTTCCACTGAAAAAGTCCCTGTGTTGTTTGTCGGGTCTTGGGTTTGTGACAGATGGTAGTTGTGGACTGTAAAGCTGTCAGCTCGGGGTTCATGCGTCCCCTCCCCTGCCACATGCCTCATGTGTGTCCACCTGTGAGGGACGTGTGGCAGTGTGTGTCCCTACATGCTCCAATTAGTGTCCAAGCAGAACAACATTTTGGGCTTGGAGGTGAAATGTGTCACTTTTCAATGTTAAAATACACCATGCTCTCCATGAGCGAACCAGGATATGCAGCGGGAAGAAAAGAAACTCATCGGGATTTAATTGGATTGTGAAATATTGTTGTTGGATACTAAAATAAAGATGCAAGTCTAATTTGCAAATAGCATATAGCCAATTGACTACAGTATTCAATAGATGGGCCTTAGTGATGTCAGCGGTAAAGATAGTTGTTTTGTTTCACTCTTCTACTCTGTATTTGCACCATTTCAAATGGACTTCTAGTCTAATGTTCATTCATAATTTCGGTGACTGTCTGCATGTTCATCACACCAATAATTGGTGACTGTTTTATGACAGTGATATAATCAGTTGGTTCAATACAAATTTATTTAGGAACAAAATAAATGGTTAAAACAGTCACAAACATTATTGCTGTGCTAATATATTAAAGAATGAAACAAGTGAATCTATTTATGAGTTTGACAGAGAATGATTTACTCAACTGATTTATTCAAAAACACTGAATCTGATTTTAGCTGATATTCAGTGATATCTGAAACCAACAGTCCGTTTTTAATAAAAATCTTTAAAATAATATGAAATCACAGAATTTTGAAAGATGAAAGTACTTCGAGCTGGGATCGAACCAGTGACTCTCTGCATGGGAGTTGGTTTCTCTAAGAAGGAGGCTAAAGACCATAGCACCTAGCATCTGTTGCTAGAGCACATTTTCGAGTTCAGAGCAGTGAAGTTTATCTGCACAGCACTTTACTAGCTGACTTCTCTTACACTCACTCCCCTAAACCTCACTCATATCGAACCGGTGACTCTGCATTTGGGAGTCAGTTGCAATAACAAGAAGGCTAAAGTCGCTAGAGTACTCGGGTTCAGAAAAGTGAGGTTTACCTGCACAGCACTACTAGAAGGCTTCTGTTACACGCACCTCCCTAAACCTCACTTTCATCCGGGTCATGACACCAATGGAACCCTGCCGGTCCTATACCACTAAACTCACTCCGAGTTAGGATTAAACCAGTCGCTCTTCGCATTTCTACTTTTCAGTTGCTCTAACAAGGAGACTAAATACCATGGCTCCAAGAGTACATTTTCGGGTTCAGAGGAGTGAGGTTTACCTGCACAGCACTTTACTAGCTGGCCTCTGTTACACTCACCCCCCTAAACCTCACTCCCATCTGGGTAATGACACCAATGTACCCCTGCCGGTCCTACACCTCCCAACTTGCTCCGAGCTGGGATCGAACTGGTGACTAGAAAACCCACAAATGAATATGTGGAGATCATGCAAACTCCACACAGAAATGACACCTGGTTCAGCCGAAACTCAAACCAGCGACCTTCTTGTTGTGAGGTGACAATGCCAACCACTAAGCCATCATGCCACCCCAGTGCATTTCTATGCTAAAAAAAGTGATGTCATAGAATAATTCTCTGATTTATTCAGAAACTGTCTAAAGAATAAAACAAATGATAATTTTAATGTGTGAGTCACAAAGAATCATTCACTCATTTGATTCATATAAAACCCTAATTTATGTCATGTGACTGATTCACAATTCAGAATAGCATACTAACAGCCAGTGCTTGAAGTCATTCACTCAACCAACTTGTTCAAGAACACCGATTTATTAAGAAACAACCCAAGTGATAAGTGATTTATTGAATCATTTAACTACACTGAAAAAAATTATTCAAAGATGATTCATTGGATTTACTACATTTTTTTACGTGAAGTGGTTGTAAACAATTTATTTGGGCTGAATTTAAACAAACAACTTAAGTTGAACATTATTAAATTTAATTTGTTTGTTTAAATTCAACGCAAATAAATAGTTTGCAACAGTTTTGCATGCAACACTTTTTTCAGTGTATTAAAAAAAACTAATTCAATCATTGGCATCATTTGAGAATAACTATCCACATTTTGTCTAAAATGCAGATCAGAACTAACCTGTTACGTAACCTATTAAGCAATCGACACATTCGCTTCTTTACAAATATCCCCCTTGAACTGATGCAGTCCTTTTCTTAAAAATATCCGTTGATGACCAGCTCTTTTTTTGGTTTGTGTTCTTTCTTCTTTTTGCTCTCTGGTGGGGTACTTGGGCCAGCTTGGCATCAAGACCCCCTGTCCGAATCAGCATGTGAAAATGGGAGCAGCTCTCCCCTCCACGGCAGTGGGGGCATTTGATGAACAGATTATTCGGTATTAGGCTCAAGCACATTCACTCAGGCATGTGGAGGGAAATCACTGAGCCTCCGAGTCCTGTCTTTTCTGTCTTTCCTAAGACAGTGGAGGTGCAGAGGCTGAATGGACTGGGGCGGTGGATGGGATAGTTTTAAAGGAGGGGTGGGAAGGGGGGTCTCCAATAGCAAGCCAAATCTCTGCAGTGTCCTGCCCATGGCCTTGAGCCAGTTCCTCTTAGTGAATTATGCTGTCAGCTGCTCGATTTGTTTTGTGCCTGGCTGGCAAGAGGCGGCCGGTGCTCGTGGACATGCAACAACGTAGGGTGTCTGGACTGAGAGGGGGGGTCTTATTGTATGTGGCATGTGAGTGTGACATTCTGGAGGGCCCCTGATTTGTCCCAGTGGTGGTGCTCCCATGTCACAAAGGATAGATGAGCGAGTCAGGGGACTTTTGTGTGTCTTTGTGGGAGAGATGGCTTAACTTGAACCGAGTGTCAGAGGCTTTCCTCTTTGCACTCTTTTATTGCAAACACCTATCGAGCGCACTGCTGACTGAATTTACAGAGTTATAGAGGGATAGTTTGTCCAAAACCCAAAATGAATTGACTCATTTTGATGTTCTTCCAAACCTGCATTACTTTCTTTTATGTAGAAACCAGCCTGATCTCAAGAGAAAATAAAATAGTTTTCAATAGTTTTACCCCAGTCTTATGAAATGTAGCAATTTCATGTATTGTTACGATTTAATTTGTACAAAAACATTTGATCGTTAAGAGAAAACCCCACCGCTAACCCTAAACCTCATTGGATGATGAGAAAATTATACTAAATGTGTGAATGAGATTGTATAAGTGAATACAAATTAGCTACTGAATCAAAAAGTAGCAAATTGCCCTGAGATTGCCTTGGAATTTTACATATTGGTGGAAAGTGGCTAATTTGTGTGAATTCATATGATTTCATTTGTATCAAAATATTAAGGTTATGTGCTTTAACCACACCCTTAAACTTAGCCCTTATTGGGAAATGATGATTGATTATATAGCGAATTTGGCGTGCTGTCCCAGGAGAGAGCCCTGAGCTCATAAGATCCTTGAGCCCGGGCTCCCTCCCGTTTGTAGGGCGAGAGGGGAGTTTGAGCTCAGGTAGGTCTCAAGAACTATGTTAGGAGCTGATGGCAGATTATAATTGCTATGTAGAGACATACTGCTGGTTAAGAGTTTGTCTATAGTGTTAATTTAGATTGATCAATTCACTTATGAAACATTTTTTTATATGTGGGAGGAAACCGGAGAACCTGGGGGAAACCCACGCGATCACGGGAAGAACATGTAAACTCCAAACAGAAACGACAGCTGGCCTGTCAAGGATTTGAACCAGTGACGTTCTTGCTGCAGTTCAAACAGAGCATCAGAATGGGGAAGAAAGGTGATTTAAGGGACTTTGAAAATGACACGGTTGTTGGTGCCAGACAGACTGGACTAAGTATTTCATAAACTGCCGATCTACTGGAGTTTAGGGTTCACAGAGAATGTAAAAGAGCAAAAAAGAGCGAATATCCAGTGAGCGGCAGTTCTCTGGGTGCAAATGCCTTGTTAATGCCAGAGGTCAGAGGAGAATGGCCAGACTGGTTCCAGCTGATAGAAAGGCAACAGTAACTCAAATAACCACTCGTTACAACTGAGGTATACAGAAGAGCTCTCTGAACGCACAACACATCAAACCTTGATGTGGATGGGCTACAGCAGCAGAAGACCACACCAGGTGCCACTCCTGTCAGCTAAGAACAGGAAACTGAGGCTACTATTCACACAGGCTCACTAAAATTGGACAATAGAAGATTGGAAAAACGTTACCTGCTCTGATAAGTCAGATTTGGTTGGTAGGGTCAGAATTTGGTGTCAACAACATGAAAGCATGGATCCATTCTGCCTTGTATCACTGGTTCAGGCTGGTGGTGGTGGTGATGTAATGGTGTGGGGAATTTTTTGGCTACTTCCAGCAGCATAATGCGTCATGCCATAAAGTGTGAGTCATCTCAAGACTGGTTTCTTGAACATGACAATGAGTTCACTGTACTCAAATGGCCTCCACACTCACCAGATCTGAATCCAATAGAGCACCTTTGGAATGTGGCGGAATGGAAGATTCGCATCATGGATGTGTAGCCGACAAAACTGCAGCAACTGTGTGATTCTATCATGTCAATATGGAGCAAAATCTCTGAGGAATATTTCCAGTATCTTGTTGAATCTATGCCATGAAGGATTAAGGCAGTTCTGAATGCAAAAGGGGGTTCAACCCGGTACTAGTAAGGTGTACCTAATAAATTGGCCAATGAATGTGAAGCTGCTTTGACACAATCTACATTGTATAAGCGCTATACAAATAAAGGTGAATTGAATTGAATTGAATGTAGAGTCTTGGAGGGGGCGGGACATGTAAGAGACTAGAAAGCATTTGATTGGTCAGAATATTTGATGAGAAACTGAACATTTAGGCAGAAGTGACAATCTGCATGGTTTGGATGTTTATATTTTTTAAACGTGAATTTTATCACTGGTTCGGTGCACACTAGCCTTATTGATATCTTTAAAACTAACAATGATACTAACATCTAAAAAGCTTTATTTTGATTACACTGGGACTTCAAGTCTATCTATTGAAAATCTGTCTCTCCCTCTCATTCTCTCGGGAATCTCAGCATCTTCATCTCGGTGCATAAAGATTGACAGGCTCTGCTGGGGCCCCAATGGCTCTCTGCCGGTTGGGTCAGTATCCCTGACTTGCCACTTAATTAATGACAGCAGACTAGGGTTTGCTGTCATGCTACTGAAAGAGCTGCTACAGTCTGCCATTGGAGAAAACAAGAGCAGGTCTGTTGAGTGTTAGCTTAAGATGCTTTGAGATCCCTTCCTGTTCTTTTCCAGGCTAGAGGTGTGTGGTCTAGATCTCTGCTCTCTTTCAATGGACCTGGGGAAGGACACTGAATACAAATCAATGTAAAGTTTGGACACTATGATATTGTTGCTTAGTCTCTGGGGTCATTGTGAGCACCCAAAGAGAGGACAATCAAAGCAGCTTGCGTTTTCTACTTAAGCCACTTATGTTCTAAAGTAGTTCTGATGCTGTTTGTACAGAATGGAAGCCAGTCGAAGATGAATAATTGATAGAATGTATACGACTACAAAAGGTTGCATCGCTTACTATCCTGAGGGCACTGGTTACACTATACCCCATGTGGTATCTTCTGACAAAGCTGAAAACACTCCAGTCAGGTCTTATCTGTCTGTCTGTCTGTCTGTCTGTCTGTTCATTCGTCCATCCATCCATTCATCCGTCTGTCTTGTTCCATCAATCCAACCATCTATTAGTCTCTCCATCTCTTTCTTTCCATCTCTCTTTCTGTCCATTCATCCATCTATGACCATCCATCCAACCATCCATATGTCCGTCTCATTCCATCCATCCATCTTTCCATTAGTTTCTACATTAATTTCTCCATCTCTCTTCTATCTCTCTGTAAATCCATCCATCCATCCATTAATCCATCAATCTATGACCGTCTATCCATCTGTCTGTCCATCTCATTCTCTCCATCCATCCATTAGTCTGTCTCTCCATTAATCTCTCCATCTGTCTCTTTCTAACTCTCTCTCTCTCTGTCTGTTCATCTGTCTGTCTGTCTGTCTGTCTATCTATATATCACCATCCATCAATCTGTCTATCTGTCTCGTTTCATCCATTAGTCTCTCCATCAATCTTTCCAGCTCTCTCTCTTTTTCTCGATCTGTCCTTTCATCTATCCATCCATCCATCCATCTCTCCATGAGTCTTTCTATCTCTCTCTTTTTCTCTCTCTCTGTCCATTCATCTGTTAATTCATCCATCCATCCATCCATCCATCCATCCATCCATCCATCCATCCCTCCATGAGTCTTTCTATCTCTCTCTTTTTCTCTCTCTCTGTCCATTCATCTGTTCATTCATCCATCCGTTTGTTCATCCATCATCCATCCATCCATCCATCCATCCATCCACCCGTCTGTCGTCTCCATTCTCCATCTATCTATCTCTGCCTCACTCTCCACCCACCCATCCATCCATCCATCCATCCATCCATCCATCCATCCATTAGTCTGTCATCTCCATTCCTCCATCTATCTATCTGTGTCTCACTCTCCACCCACCTATCCATCCATCCATGTATCCATCTATGACCATCCATCCATTCATCCATCCATCCATCCGTCCATCCATCCATTCATCCATTAGTCTCATCTCCATTCCTCCATCTATCTATCTCTGTCTCACTCACCACCCACCCATCCATCCATCCATGCATCCATTCATCCATCTATCCATCTTGTTTCATTCATCTATTCATCAATCCATTCATTAGTCGAATCCATTGATTAGTCTGTCTCCATTCGTTTATCGGTCTATCCCTGTCTGACTCTCCACCCATCCATCCATCTGTCTGTCTCCATTCGTCCATTCATCCATCCATCCATCCATCCTCTCTCTCTCTCTCTCTCTCTCTCTCTTTCACTCTCTCTCTCCCCCATCTCCATTTATCCATCCTTCTTTCCTTCTCTCCGTTCATCCATCTCAAGACCTGAACTTTGGTTACCCAAAGCACAACTGAGGTATTTTTAGAGCACTACTGATGCCTTTTTTAAGCTCTGATGAAAAGGTTGGTTGATTGCTGCAAACTAAACTGATTACAATGAAATCTGTTCACTGTTGGCAACTGAATTGACATGTTGACTCTGGTACCAGCAGGTCAGTTTTGATCATATAAACAGGCTGTTCTGATCACATAAACACCAAAAGGTTTACTCTTTTCAGTGTCAGATGACACACATCCACATCTGGGTAAGAAGGAAACAGCTGGTGGATGAGCTGTGGGTGGTTTGCTGATCTCCCCCAGATGAGACTCAATTGGGACAAAGACCAGGACAAGAGCTTATCTCACAATCAAAGCTCTTAAAAGATTTGCAAGGGTATTTGACAGTGACGTGTTAGTTTTCTTGTATGATTCTTCGAGGTCTGCAATTTTGGATATTATTTTAATGAATAATTCATATAGAAATTAAAAATTCGTTGTTCAATCAGCAAAAAGTATTAAAAAACATAATTTATTTAAATTATTTCAATAACTACAACATATGGATCAAATTAGAATAATTACTATATTGTTTTAATTTTTTGAGAGGGAGAGAAGTAAAATAAAATATGGTAATATCTGTAACATAATCAATGTATTTCATGTATAACATTGAATTTGAATGGTAGTGTTTGTGTCAGAATTTAATATAAATAAAATATCTACACTACGATTTTTCTAAATTCACGCATGAGGACATGTATCAAAAAATAATAAATGGTCAAATCCCTGCCCAAATACACACCTCATTAGTCAGGCAATGACTCCATAGATATCTACTAGACAGTTTTCATATAAACGTTAATGTGCCACTCAAGGACACTGCAGCAGCTGACAGTCCTCCGGATACCCTCAGTCTTCCCTCATCTGAGAATCCATGGCCTTTTCAATTAGGATACCACTCCAAATAGCTACTCGCATGGGTCCTTGAGGCCATCAAAGAAATAATAGGAGGATCTTAATTAGGGCTGATTCTCTTTAATCCAGTTCACCGCGCCTGGACTGTAATGTCCCATTGAGACTCTGTGCAGGTGAAAGAACTATTCAAAATTCCTCCCTTTTCATCAAAGCTGCTGTATTGCTTGTGAACATCTACTAGGTTGATTGGGGAAAGTCTGAGTTTGAATGAGAGGAGAACCATCAGAGATTTCGTGAAAGTCTCCTGCCAATTATCTGTAAGGTTCTGTTTCCACCTGGTTTGTTTGTAGTGTTTGGATTACAAGTGGTCTGTTGAAACACATTTGTGACCCTTGACCACAATATGTTGCAGGGGTATATTTTTGACAATAGCCAAAATTACATAGAATTACACGGTTGCCTCAGCGGTTAGCACTATTCCATTACAGCAAGAAGGTCACTGGTTTTAGCATTAGCATTTCTGTGTGGAGTTTGCATGTTTTCCCCGTGTTCGTGTGGTTTTCCTCCAGGTGGTTTGAAACATCCAAAAGACATGAGGTAAAAGTGAATTGGTTAAACTTAATTGGTCGTAGTGTATGAGTGCACATGTGAAAGTGTATGGGTGATTCCGATTACTGGGTTGCAACTAAAAGGCCATCCACTGTGTAAAACATATGCAAAATTAACATACAGTATGAAATTTTTTGTAAGGGTACAAAAAAAGAAAAGTTTTTTTCTCAAATACTGTTCACATCTTTGTCTAAATCTGTGTTAATGAGCACTTCTCCTTTGCAGAGATTATCCATCCACCTCACAGGTGTGGCATATCAAGATGCTGATTAGCATTTGCTTCATGCAAGGCAGCACATCTCCTCCACATACAGTTGTGCAGGGTGTTGATTGTGGCCTGTGAATTGTTAGTCCGCTCTCTTGGTCTTCTTTAATGACTGTGTTAAGTTGCTGGATATTGGCTGGAACCCGAAACACGCAGTCATATACGCTGATCCAGAGCATTTTAAACATGCTCAATGGGTGATATTTCTAGTGAGTATGCTGGCCATGCAAAAACTGTGATGTTTTTAGCTGCTACGAATTGTGTACAGGGGTCCGTTCTTCGTAACTCGCTTAAATGATCCAAGATGATTTGGCCGATCCTGGATCTTTTAATCTTGATAACTGATCTCTGGCTAATTTGGTCCTCAAACAAGTTCCCGAATTACATTAAAATGTCTGGATGAACTGATCTGAGATCGCTGCGTGTGTTGTGAAGGACAGATCTATTGATCCTCGAAATCATGATCAGCAATGCAACGATTGGCTTACGGCACAGCAGCGTAATGAGATCATCTGATTAATATTCAATTATCCATGTGAACAAAATTACATAATATTCATAGGAAACGGTTTGTTAAATGTGATACGCAAAAACTTTCCACCTTTGTTGTGAGCTGCAGGCTTTACACTTTCATGTGTGAAGAGTATTTTGCAATTTATTTAGTTTTACATTTAGAGCATATTTTCTTTACTATAGTAGTCATGGTAGAATTATAGTAGCTGGTTTCTTAATCGGTGTAAAGAATAACTGGATGTTTACAAAAGCATTTTGATATGGGTAATGGCGTCTGCAACTTTTGTGAAGCATCAAATCACCATCATATTAACTGTCAAAACATGTTCATGACTGCATAAATGTATTATTGGTTTTTTAAAAAAAAGTCACATATTGTGTATGTCTATTACCATACACATATTGTACTATAAAGCGATCTAATAAAAGCATATCAATAAATTTTCTCTTTGAACCACCAGATGGCACTCTTTGTACTTTCATTTCGGAGTGCAGATTGCATAAGTTTTATTAATATATATATAGTTAAAATATATATTTACTATTTTCCCAAGTGTATATAACTACTACAGTAAGTAAATATAAGAATTACTTTCAGTATTATCTTTGCTTGAACTGACCCGATCTAATCCTGTTTATATGAAATGAGCCTGCTCCCTAGCAGGTTTGAGCGACCAGAATTGTTGCTATGACAACAACTCTCAGATCAGTTTTGAAGAACGAAATGATCCTGGATCGTGCCAAATTGTAAATAACCAAATCCAGCTAACTGAGTAATCCACATACGAAGAACAGACCCCAGATCCTTACAACATTGGGCTGTGCATTATCATGCTGCAATATGGTGCAACAAAATAGGCCTCAAGATCTCATTGTGGTATCTCTGTGCATTCAAAATGCCCTCAGTAACAAGCAGCTGTGTTCATTGTATATAACATGCACCTGCCCAAACCAAAACCCCAACGACACCATGAGCCACTCAATTCACGTTGAGCGAATTCAGTTCAATTCAATTCAAATGTTGGCATCAGCAAGGAGGTGGATGGATTATCTTGGCAAAGGAGAAGTGCTCACTAACACAGATTTAGGCAAATGTGTGAACAAAATTAGAAAGAAATAGGCCTTTGGTGAACATAGAAAAAGTTTTAAATCTTTGAATGTAAAAAAAATGGGAGCAAAAACAAAATGGTTGTGATCCCTGCCAAATAAATTTGGACTAATTATGAAAACACTATTGTCTTTAATCAATGGAAGTAGTAGAAGCAGAAGTAGTATCAACTGAATACAATAATAGACCATTATGACTGAGTTTGTGATACAAATTATGGTGTACAGTAACAAATTACTAGTACTTAAATCACTGTAATTTAGTAGTTTTTCTCAGGAGTTTACTTTACTCAATAGTTTAAGAATTTATTTAGTGCACTTTGTCTACATTTACCCGAGTAATGTTTTAATGCTGTATCAGTACTTTTATTGCCTTACTTTCTTTCAACCTGCAGTCACAACTTTTTATGTTTATTTTTTCTTGACTAAGTAGGATAATCAGTCCTGTGATTCCCATCCAATCAAATTGCACATAGAAAAACCACATCACACATACAGACAGACCCCAAGACAGCTATGCTTTATGAATGCAGCAAACATGTACTGTACAGCGCAGAAGCATTAAAAGTGTTCAAGAACATGCCAAATCATCACATGCCACTCGTAGCTTGTTAGTCAGGGTTCAAAGTGTATAACCTAAGCAGTAATACGTCACAGCTAGATTTTTGCCTCTTAGGTTACATAGATTTTGTTCCCCATGTAATCATGAGCATTAATTGCAATTCTTTCTGTTGACTTATTATACTCTAGGTACAATATGTATACATTAATATTTAAAGTCCATGAATGGCAAATAATTTAATTTAAATGGCACTGATGTAAGCTAGATTTTTTAATTTGCTGAGTATACTGTAAAGTTGAATCATTTTGACAGCGTAATGCTCACTACACAGTACTCTTGAGTACATTTTACATATTTATATTATTACTTTTACATAATTTAATTTTTTTGGGCAAGTAATGGTACTTTTACTTGTGTTTGATTTTTCAGTACTTTGTCAGTAACCACTGTATATAAATGTATGTGTGGGTCACATTTTTACTTTTGTATAAACGTGTTCAAATGCATCTCTTGTGGCCAATTGTGTTTGGATTTCACAGAGACGTTTCCCTCCTATTTTGTAAAGCTCTACATCACTTTTGTGAGTGCACTCAGTAAGACACACAAGTGCTTTTGAATGACTGAATATTGAATGTTACATGGTTTATTAGCAAGAGAGAATGCAAGTGAGGGAAAAGGATGTGAATGGTTTGATTTTGATTGTATTCCATGTTTTGGTACAGTATGAATGGCTTGTTTTGGTGAGCTTGTTGTACACTGGTCGTGGGCAGTTAAGTTCAAGTTAGCAGAGCAAAACAGGCAGGCTAATAATCAAGCATGTAAAAGCAAAAGAAACAAAGTGGCTTTGATGCAATTTAGTTGACGTTGATGAAATTTTAGGGTTGCTAAATTGTAAAACCTGGATTTAATTTGGATACAACTCCACAAAAAACAAAAATGATTGAAGTATGGTTAATAAGCTTTTATTACTAGAAAATTTTGTTTAATTTAACATGCTCTTTCAATTCTAATGTTTAAATCTACTACCAAAATTCTGAGTGATTTTTCCTAGTTAAAAAACTGATAAGTTTTCTTAAATGTAAAAAAAATGTATGAAAAATATGTATATGTGTGTGTATATATGTGTGTGTGTGTGTGTGTGTGTGTATGTATGTATGTATGTGGAAATAGATATATATATATATATATATATATATATATATATATATATATATATATATATATATATATATATATATATATATATATATATATATATATATATATGTGTGTCACACACATAAAATTATACATATATAAAATTATTATTATTTTTTTATTATTATTATTATTATTATTATAATTATTATTATTTTTTATTATTATTTAAAGCTCCTGATTTCTTTACTTCAGTTATTCTTTACAACTGCAGAGTATTTTGGTCTTTTCTTTAATAAAAGGACCCTAACATGACTACAAGAAATGGCAAAAAAAAAAAAAGTTGCTGCTGCTTTGAATTAAACTGACTACTATTCATCTATTCACCTACTATTTATATCCATTAAAATAAACAAAGAAATGTAAAATACAGTAATAACACTAAATCTGTTTAAACATCGATCTGAAGGGTTTTTAGTTAAATATTTTTGGAGTTTGCTGACAGGAACAGTAAACAGCTGTTTAGTACTGAAACACCACAGAGGCTGTATGTGACTGTATGGGCACGCTTCCATTATAAAACACTTGCAGGACATTAATTTGGACAACTATGCATAAATTTAAAAGTGTTCACAAAAAGAGAGCACACAGTTTTTAGGGAAAATACTCTCTCATATTGCCTAGTGGGCTGTGCGTGTGCACGTTGTTGCTGTGCTACAAATGACTTTCGGGTTCGAATTCCAACTTGTACAAATATTCCAAAATCATGAGTTTATGTATTTTAATAATGTTTCTGTTTTATGGTGTAAAGATAGGATACAGCTGCGGATATGCCATCAATTTAGCATCATTTTTGTAACATTGTAAAATATGTTTTTACAGTACTGTGATGGTTGGGTTTAGGTAGACGTTAATAAAATACAATAAATGTGAAATTTAATGAATAATATAAATAATTCTTGTTAACTTCCGGCCAAAACAGTGTCTGATCTAGCAACAACTCTGTTTTATGACCAAAACATATTTAATCACAAAGCGTTTATTCGGATGTCAGACCAATGTTGAAACAAAACGATACAAGAACAGAGCATTCCAAACTGATATTAAGCAATTCAAAAATTACTGCATCAGCCTGGATTCGAACCCATTATCCCTGCATGCTAACTAGGAACTCTCACCAAATCACTTGAAAATTTGACTCTACAAAGTGGAGTTTAATACCTCAATTTGCTCAACTAGTTCTTAGCTGAAACTGTTCCAGTGCAATACATAAATGACCATTAGGAACCCAGGTCCCTGGTGTGGAGACTGTGTGTGTAAACCACTGAGTCAAAGGGGCAGTTGTGTTGGACTCAAACGAAAAAAAAAAAAGAAAAACAGTGGGAATCCAGAAAACAAGGATTTACTTTAAAAAATATAAAAAATTCAACTTAGATTCTTCTCAAAAATGAGGTAGCAAAACCGACAACTTAGGTTCTTCTTAGAATGAGGTAAATAAAATATAAAGAAAACTCCACAAGCGGAGACAACAAATAGACAATAAGGCAGCAAGCAACAGGGAAAATAAAACAGCCTTACTAGACGTAGACCAGGATGGGTTGCAGCTGTGTAAAACATATGCTAGATAAGTTGACGGTTCATTCCGCTTTGGCGACCCCAGATTAATAAAGGGACTAAGCCAAAAAGAAAAATGAATGAATGAATGTTTCTCATAAAATACTTCAAAATGTGCATTAACACAGGGTGATTGAAACCCAGATATTGAATGCTGGTGGTTTAAATGTATTTTTGTCTAGACTTGATCATACCAAATCAGAAACTCCGAATGGTCCAAATGAATCTGCTGAGCGTGTGGAAGTCTGGCTAAAGTGATTCATCTCAGATGTAGGACGCTCTTTTGTTGTCGAGAATGGCTGTGTATGGAAAAATGCTCATGTTTGTTGATCATTTTTTCAAACAAGTTGTTCTTATTTGTGTTTTATGCTGACATTTTCTTGACAGCATCTCAGAAACGCAACAACACAAGTCAGTTAGCTTCAATTACATTCACATTTGTTTATTATTAGTATATTTAACCCTTTAAATTGACCTTAAGCTGACTAATTTCTTGCAAAAACAGGTAAAATATTATGTATACTGCATCATGACAAAGACAAAATAAATGAACCATTATAAATTAGTTACTAAAACTATAATGTTTAATATGTAAAATGTTCTCTCTTTTAAACAGCACTAGGGAAATATTAGAAAAAAACATGAATATATATCAATTTCAATGTTCTCATTTCTGTTTTTATTCTCTTTTTTTTTTGTGCACCTCCATTATCAATTCAAAAGACTTTTTAATGATACAAAAAGATACATAGTTTAAAGAGTCTTTAGAAATCTCTCTTTTTTCCCTGGGTGGTTGAACTGACAGTAATGACATACAGAAAACAACATAGTGGAATTAATCATTTTCATTCTACTTTTGTTCTCTCTGTTCTCTCACATTCTATTGGTTTCTTTCTTGCTATTAGGTTTGTCTATACAACATTTATGACTGTGTTAGACAACACCCCCTCCATCAAAGCTCTCTTACTCTATAAACAAAAGTCTCAGATGGACTCTGTATTTAAACCACAGCCAGTCCAACTGTAAATGTTTACTATTGTTGTACTTCGAGGGCAGTTATGCTGGGAGTTGAGTGCCACACTTCACTTTGCACGCATTGGCTCAGGATGTTCTTATAGTTACTTGAACAGCTTACTCAAAGACAAGCATTACACTAGTAACTTCCGTCATTGAGAAGTAGACTGAATCTGTGTTTGGTTTGGATGTGAGTCGGTGTGAGGTCCATTTTGTTTTCCTGTAGTAGTAACAAAACGTTTCCTGCATGCTGATTGGTTAAAACAGCTGTTTGGCAAGGATACTCTGAGTAAATGTGGACTTTATAGTTTTCTTAAAGGGATAGAGACCCAAAAATGAAGATTCTTTTTGAATTAGAGTTTAAAAATGAACAAGTTAATTAAATTTACTGGTCAGTCATACTTATATATAAACAAATTGCACATAAAAGCTTAAAGGAATAGTTCACCTAAAGAAAAAAAGGAAATTACCCCATAATTTATGTGTCCTCAAGCCATCCTATAACAACACCAACAACACAAAAGTTTTGATGAATCATGATATATTAGTGAAAATGTTCATATGCGCATTTCACACATAAATTTATGCTTATGCATAGTTAGTGAAAGAGACATGAGGTGCATTCCAAATGAGATATCGCCCTCTGAAGGGCACGTCTGAGTCACTGACTGGACATTTCAAATCGAAATGATCAAAACTGTCCCCTTCGAAGGATCCTTTAAATGAAGGATTTTGAAAGGTACAACTAAGGTACACTTCAAGAAATTATCCTTTTACTACTCAATTAATTTCAGAAAGGCTCATCCCTATCCTCTAATGCCTTCAGAGGGACCCTCAGAAGGGATTAGGGCACAGGGATGAGCCCTTCAGAATGGAATCCACCTCCAATATCTTGTCTTTGATGAACTCAGTCACCATTAGTATTATCGGGTAACACAGCAAGGTTGATTCTGGAATGCACTGGAGCAAGATTACAGTGTAATTAAAAGCACATCCTCTACCCACACACACTTCAGAAGCATCATGTCACACACTCAAAGAGAGATTCTGTGATTATCTGCTCACTCTGACAACAAGCCCCTTATAGAGAGAAAAAGAGATTTAGCACTGTATAATACACAATACTCCTCTTAATATAGACATAAATGTGAGTCTAACTTATGTTATTCCTATATTGGCAAAAATGTATCTTGTATTTAACTTTTTCTATGTATTCTGACAGGACAAAAGAGTGAAAAAATTTGAAGTGCTTTTTATAAAATAGATTTTAAGCATAAGTCTATTCCACTTCATCAATGACTGTTCACAAATGTGTGTTTTGTTGTTATAAGAACTTGCAAGCTAACAGATTAGCAAAACATTGATGGTTTAAAAAATACTCCTACAAGCTTTTCTTAGTGTTATGCTATGTCTTTAGATTGCTAAACAAATGCTAAATTAAAAAGAAAAATGAAAAGGAATGTAAATGTAGATGAGATTTTTGGCTTTGTATTTAGTAGTGTGCTTGCATTTGAAGAGTGCTTTTTTGTAAAATAGATCAGAATTATAAATGTGTTTTGTTATTATAATAACTTAATTAGTAAGCTAACATCTTAGCTGTTGGCTGTTTAAGAAAACTCTACTCCTCACTTAATAAAAGATTAAAAAACAAAATGAAAAGGAATGTACAGTATTTTTGAATGAGTTTTGGCTTTATATCATGCTATTCCAATTCATCAAAAACACACAGAATATAGACCAAATATAGTAATCAATAGCTACATTTCCATCCACCTATTTTTATGCGTATTTTGAAAATGCTGATGGATGGATTAAAAAAAATAAATAAAAAATTGTTGAAGGAAACGCCAAGATGCGCATACATTTTGAAAATGAGTTGGATAAACTTTTCATTCGACAAGAAAAGTTGTGCAAACTGTGATGGAAATGTTTTTACTGAACAAATTCCAGTATGCACATTAAAAAAGGTCATGTGATTTTGTTATAAGATTTCATGTAATGATAAAGATGTGTGCGAACGATAGAGAGACTCACAAACCCAAGTCCCCGAAGTTAGACTAGCTCAACCACAACTTAAGAAATCAGACATTATGTCTGATTTCATGGCAATTAATGGTAAAATCTTCTGGAGAGATCGTGCAAGTTATGAAAACATCAACCTGCAGTCTTGACACGCTTCTCACATCATTCTTTAAAACGGTGTTTACCTGTTTAGAAATAGATCTTCTAAAAGTGGTAAATGCTTCACTTCTCTCAGGGATTTTTCCTAACTCACTTAAAACTGCAGTTGTTAAACAGCTCTTGAACAAGAGCAACCTGGATAATACCCTATTGTGCAATTACAGGCCCATCTCAAATCTACCTTTCATTGGCAAAATCATTGAAAAAGTTGTTTTTAACCAGGTTAACAAGTTCTTAAACTTCAAGAAGTGTTTAGACAATTTTCAATCTGGTTTCAGACCACATCACAGTACAGAGAGTGCTCTCATAAAGATAGTCAATGATATCTGCCTAAATACAGATTCAGGCAAACTAACAGTGCTGGTACTGGTTGATCTCAGTGCTGCATTTGACACTGTCGATCACAACATAGTTCTGGATAGGCTGGAAAACTGGGTTGGGCTGTCTGGGACGGTCCTCCAATGGTTCAGATCTTACCTTGAAGGGAGAGGTTACTATGTCAGTATAGGTGACCATAGGTCGAGGGTGGACACCCATGACATGTGGAGTCCCACAAGGCTCGATTCTGGCACCTCTCCTGTTCAACCTTTATATGCTCCCTCTGAGCCAAATAATGAGAAAGAACCAAATCTCCTACCACAGCTATGCTGATGACACTCAGATCTACCTAGCCTTACTGCCTAATGACTACAGCCCCATTGACACCCGCTGCCAATGCATTGATGAAATTAACAATTGATGTGCCAAAAATTTCTTCAGTTAAACAAAGAGAAAACTGAAGTGATTGCGTTTGGGAACAGAGATGAGGTTCTCAAGGTGAATGCGTACCTTGGCACTAAAGGTCAAACTACAAAAAATAAGGTCAAGAATCTTGGTGTGACTCTGGAGTCAGATCTGAGTTTTAATAGTCATATCAAAGCAGTTGTCACGGATTGGCCAGGCTCTTCCACCAACATCACGCATCGAGCACCTTCACCTGAGTATTAACCACGCACAGCTGCACCCAATCACTCCCATTCACTATATAAGCACACACCTCACTTCACTCATTGTCCGGTCTCGTTCCTACGAAGCGGACTCTGAGTGAACCACTTCCTAGGTTTCACTCCCCTACGATCTCAGCAAATATACTTACCTTATCTCTGTTTTCATTCCAGTCTGTCCAGTGTTCCAGTTGTCCTGTCAACGTTGTGTGTTTCGTCAGTCTGTCTTCCCCGCAAGTCCTCTGGTGTGTGCATTCGGTCATCCTTCTGTGTCTGTCATCCCACCTGGCAAAGAGAATCATCAGTTCATCCAAACTCCATTTCAACTCTCAATCATTATCCAAATTACTCTGCTGTTGTAATAAACCTCATTTATACTTACTCCCCTTGTTTGTCCGTCTGCTTCCGTAACAGAAGACCGGACCATCAACTACCAACAGCATGAGCACTCACGATCCCCTTCAGGAGTTGGTGGATTCATTGAAGAGAGTGCTACTACCATCTGCTCCACTTCCCGAAGCACCACCAGCACCGAGCACTTCTTCACCGTCCACCCACTCATCCAGTCCCATGGCTCGACCAGCGCCCTACTCTGGCGGGGCGGAGGAGTGCAATGAATTTCTCCTACAATGTTCTCTGGTATTCACTATGCAACCCGAGTTATACCCTACAGATCGGTCCAAAATCGCATTCATCATCTCCCTTCTCTCTGGGTCGGCTCTTCGGTGGGCTGAAACCATCTGGCAACAGTCTGGGCCGGTAACAAATTCCATTCAGTCATTCACCCAATATTTCAAGGATGTTTTTGGTCGCGCGGATGCCGAAGTAGCAGCTGGAGAACAGTTATACCATCTCAAACAGGGAGCCATGTCCACTCAGGATTATGCTCTCAGGTTCCGAACTCTGGCTGCTGCTAGCGGGTGGAATGAGCGATCTCTCCTCACAACCTACCGGCTCGGACTAGAGCCCAGCCTCCGGTTACAGCTGGCCGCCCTCGACGACACGATGGGATTGGAGAAGTTCATCCAACACTCTCTGCGCTGTTCCGATCGTCTGAGGGTCTACCAGCATGATCCTCCACCGGTATCACAAGCACTCCTCCGTTCGCCAGAGCCAGCCGTCCCTCCAGAACCAGAACCCATGATCATAGAATCTGGTAGACTCACAATCACCGAGCGACAGAGGAGGCTGACCCGGGGTCTGTGCATGTACTGTGGTGCCAAAGGACATGTCAGGCTGGACTGTCCCATTCGTCCAGCACGCTCTGTGGTGAGTTTGTTCAGTTCTCCCATTGAAAAAATGCATCCTCTCACCACTAATGTCCAGTTAACTACCCCTTCTGTCTCAGTTTCAGTCACAGCCCTCATCGACTCCGGGTCAGCAGGAAATTTCATCTCGCACGCCCTCTGTCGCCGACTACAGCTTACCACCGAAGCCTCGACGCACGTCTACCAGATTCAGCCCATAACCAACGATATCCATTCTCAGGCACGTATCCATCGAAAATGTGAACCCGTCAATCTCCGAGTAGGACTGCTCCACAAAGAGGAGATTCAATTTCTGGTTCTGGAGGGTGCATCGATGGATATCATCTTAGGGCGCCCGTGGCTGGTGAAGCACGATCCCATCCTCTCTTGGGGCACAGGAGAGATTAAGAGATGGGGAGAAGAATGCAGATCCAGCTGTTTTCCCGATCTACCCTTACAAATTCAAAGACCCCTTACCGTCTACGTCACGTCTGTCGAAAGTCCTGTCGAGAAAATATCCATTCAGATCCCGAAGATCTACTCCTCATACGAGGATGTATTTTGCCCCAAGAGAGCTTCCCAGCTACCTCCACATCGGCCATGGGACTGCGCCATAGACCTGCTTCCAGATGCTCCTATGCCCAGAGGTAGGATCTACCCGTTGTCCCTTCCGGAGACCAAGGCAATGGAGGAGTACATCCATGAGGCTCTGAGTCAGGGGTATATCCGTCCATCCACGTCACCTGCTGCCTCAAGTTTCTTCTTCGTGGCTAAGAAGGATGGAGGGCTGCGGCCATGTATCGATTACAGAACCCTAAATCAAGGTACAGTCAAGTTCCGGTATCCCCTTCCTCTCGTCCCTGCGGCCCTGGAACAACTCAGATCCGCCAAAATTTTCACCAAGTTGGACCTCCGCAGCGCCTATAACCTGGTGAGAATACGTGAGGGGGACGAGTGGAAGACTGGGTTTGTGACCCCTACTGGACACTACGAGTACCTGGTCATGCCCTATGGTCTGGTTAACGCCCCCTCCGTATTCCAAAACTTCATCCACGAAGTTCTCTGGGAGTTCCTTCATCTCTTCGTCATTGTATACATAGATGATATCCTGATTTACTCCCGGAGTGAGGCCGAACATCGCCACCACGTTGCGGAGGTCCTGAAAACCCTCAGGAAACACCGCCTGTACCTCAAGGCTGAAAAATGCTCCTTCCATTCACCATCTGTTCAGTTCTTGGGATACATCATCGATAAAAGAGGGGTTCGTATGGACGAGGGGAAGGTCACTTCCGTCATCTCCTGGCCCGAACCAAAGACCATAAAGGAACTCCAACGTTTCCTAGGATTTGCTAATTTCTACCGACGTTTCATCCAGAATTACAGTCTCATCACCGCTCCGCTCACCAACCTGTTGAAAAATAAACCCAAAGCACTACCCTGGCCTCCCGAAGCCGCCGCAGCCTTCCAAAAACTAAAAGAATCCTTCACTCAAGCCCCACTGCTGACTCATCCTGATCCTGACTTGCCGTTTGTGGTCGAAGTGGATGCATCGACCACCGGAGTGGGAGCCATCCTGTCCCAGTACCACGGTACTCCTTCATTACTCCATCCATGTGCCTATTTCTCCCGGAAGCTCAGCCCGGCGGAAAGGAACTATGACATCGGAAATCGAGAACTTCTGGCCATCAAGCTCGCCCTGGAGGAGTGGCGACACTGGTTGGAGGGGGCCAAACATTCGTTCCAGGTGATCACAGATCATAAAAATCTCCAATACCTAAAAGATGCTAAAAGACTCTGTCCTCGTCAAGCCCGTTGGTCATTGTTCTTCTCCAGATTTCAGTTCTCTATCTCATATCGACCAGGTTCAAAGAACATCCGAGCAGACGCACTTTCCAGAATTCACGACCAGCATGAAATTATTGAGACACCGGCCAAGATCCTTCCCGATCAGATCACTATCTGTCCCATCCAATGGTCCGCTCCTACAGTAAACGCCACTCCAGAATCCAGAACTCCGCCGGGCTGTCCCCCCAATCGACGCTTCATCCCTGAAAACCAACGGGTAGATCTCATTCATTCCAGCCATACATCTCTGGGCACAGGACATCCTGGGGCCAACAACACCCTCTCGCTGCTATCCCAACGCTTTTGGTGGCCGAACATGGCGAGGGATGTGAGAAGATACGTCCAAGGCTGCAGAGAATGCGCTATGTCGAAGAGTCCTCGCCATCTACCTGCTGGTAAACTCCATCCCTTGCCCATCCCAAACCGCCCCTGGTCACACCTAGGAGTTGACTTCATGACAGACCTCCCATTGTCTGAAGGTAACACCTGCATTCTAGTCATCATAGATCGATTCTCTAAATTCTGTCGTTTGATTCCTTTGAAAGGTCTACCCACAGCCCTAGAGACCGCCGAAAACCTGTTCAACCACGTCTTTCGAAATTTTGGGTTACCAGAGGATATAGTCTCGGACCGAGGACCACAATTTATATCCAGACTATGGAAAGCATTCTTCAGACTCCTAGGTGTGACTGTAAGCCTCTCGTCTGGCTATCATCCCCAAACCAACGGCCAGACAGAGAGGAAAATTCAGGAAGTGGGGCGGTTCCTCCGGACCTTCTGTCACGGTCACCAAAACTCCTGGAGCCAGTTTCTGGGCTGGGCGGAATACGCCCAGAATTCCCTGCGGCAACCTACCACCGGACTCACGCCATTCCAGTGCATCTTAGGGTTCCAACCTCCACTCTTCCCCTGGGATGGCGCACCATCTGATGTCCCCGCAGTGGATTACTGGTTCCGGGAGAGCGAGAGAGTCTGGGACGATGCTCATCACCATCTCCAGAGGGCAGTACGCAGAACAAAGGAGGTATCTGATAAGAGGAGGATTCCAGGCCCCATCTATACGCCAGGACAGAAGGTCTGGCTCTCCACCAGAGATATCCGTTTGCGACTGCCCTCCCGAAAATTAAGTCCCAGATTTGTTGGTCCCTTCACCATCCTGGAACAGGTCAACCCCGTCACATACAAGTTACAGTTACCACCACAGTACAGAATCCACCCCACATTCCACGTGTCCCTTCTAAAACCCTTTCACGATCCTCTGATTCCCTCCACAGAGCCTGGCCATGAAGAGGAACCTCCTCCCCCACTGATGTTAGAAGAAGGGGCCATCTACCAGGTCAAGGACATCCTACGGTCCCGGCGTCGTGGTGGTCAGCTTGAATACCTCGTCGACTGGGAAGGATACGGTCCAGAAGAAAGGTCATGGGTCCCCAGATCCGATATATTAGATCCCGCACTTATGGAAGAGTTCCACTCCAATCACCCAGAATTTCCAGCACCTCGAGGACGAGGTAGACCACCACGACGTCGGAGGTTCAGGCCCTCAGGAGCGGGCCCTGGGGAGGGGGGTAATGTCACTGATTGGCCAGGCTCTTCCACCAACATCACGCATCGAGCACCTTCACCTGAGTATTAACCACGCACAGCTGCACCCAATCACTCCCATTCACTATATAAGCACACACCTCACTTCACTCATTGTCCGGTCTCGTTCCTACGAAGCGGACTCTGAGTGAACCACTTCCTAGGTTTCACTCCCCTACGATCTCAGCAAATATACTTACCTTATCTCTGTTTTCATTCCAGTCTGTCCAGTGTTCCAGTTGTCCTGTCAACGTTGTGTGTTTCGTCAGTCTGTCTTCCCCGCAAGTCCTCTGGTGTGTGCATTCGGTCATCCTTCTGTGTCTGTCATCCCACCTGGCAAAGAGAATCATCAGTTCATCCAAACTCCATTTCAACTCTCAATCATTATCCAAATTACTCTGCTGTTGTAATAAACCTCATTTATACTTACTCCCCTTGTTTGTCCGTCTGCTTCCGTAACAGCAGTTAGTAAATCAGCATACTATCATCTCAAAAACATTGCAAGATTTAGAACTTAGAGAAACTTGTTCATGCTTTTATCAGCAGCAGGGTGGATTACTGTAACGGCCTCCTCACTGGCCTTCCCAAAAAGACAGTCAGATAGTTACAGCTCATCCAGAACGCTGCGGCCAGAATTCTGACCAGAACCAGGAAATCAGAGCACATCACACCTGTCCTCAGGTCCTTACACTGGCTCCCAGTTACATTCAGAATAGATTTTAAAGTATTATTACTGGTCTATAAATCACTAAATGGCCTAGGACCTCAATACATTACAGAAATGCTCACTGAATACAAACCTAACAGATCACTCAGATCTTTAGGATCAAATAAACTAGAACTTCCAAGAGTTCAGTCAAAGAACGGTGAATCTGCTTTCAGCTACTACACCCCTCACTGCTGGATTCAGCTTCCAGAAATAATCAGATGTGCTCCAACAGTAGGCACATTCAAATCAAGACTGAAAACACATCTGTTTAGCTGTGCCTTTACTGAATGAGCACTGCTACGTCCGACAGATCGCACTATTATGTTTTTCTCTTTTTTTTCAGTCTTTTATAACACATTTTATCTGTTTTTATGCTTTTTTTAATTAATAATTTTTTTTTACTATTTTTATTATTTGTTTTTATTTGTCTTATACTTGTTTCTTTTATTCCTGTTTATGCAAAGCACAATTGCCACTGTGTATGAAATGTGCTATATAAATAAACTTGCCTTGTCTTGCCTTACATAAATCATATTTGATTCCTCCACATACCACTAGAAGGAAGCCCACGTACCACTAGTGGTACATGTACCACAGTTTAAGAACCACTGCACTAAAGTAAAGGAGTAAAGAGTAAAAGTAAAGAGAAAGAGAAAGAGAAAGAGAAAGTAAAGAGGCCTAATGGAGGAGGCTTGTTCTTTATCCTCATGCTGCAGATGATCTGTTTAACAGTTTTATGACATATTATATATCTATATCTATATATCTATATATCTATAGCTATATATTATAGCTCGCTAGTGAAGCATTCAGTTTTTCCACTTACAAAGTCCGCCTTGTAAACAGAAAATGCAACAGGGCACGACACAACAAGGGAATGGGAGATGAGACTTTGACTGGTTTTATGGACATTGTGCTCAAAACACATAAATAACTCATTAAGAGAATAAGCACAACCCTGCTAGACCATATTTAAAGCAAAAGTGGATTTGGACATGCCCTTAATGCTTTTGTGCCATGCGCTTTAGACTTTGCGTCTAGATAATTAAAATAGAGCCCATACTGTTAGCATTTAACTTCCATGTGTGAGCACAGGCATCTATTAAAATACTATGTCTAACTTTATTTATGAGTCAGACTTAACTTTTAGGCTCAATTTTAATACAAACACCTATTTAGCAAGAAAGGAACTTTTGGGCTAGATCTGCCAGTCCACTGACTGATTTTTTCCCGTATTGCCTGCTGGGTGCAATCATGCGTTGACAATAGTATGAACCACTATAGGGTTGATCAATTTTACATGTGTTTTAACCTATTGTTTTATTATTATTTAGGATACAGATCAGCACAAACTATTTTATACTATTTAAAAGGCAGACCCTCCACAGAGCATGTTTTGATGACTGTCAGTGGGGATCAAGTGTTAATTTGCAGGCTTAAACCCGCCCTGTACTTTGCACCCTGTAGTAATTACTATTGCTATACACTGTAAAAATGATATGATCAATTAGTCATGACAGCATATGTTTTTAGTTCATTGTAACTTCTTAAACCAAGTTAATCCATGTTCTAACTGAATTTTACAAGTTACACAAGCTGTTTTAAGTCATTTTAACATAATGTAAGTTCAATGGTCAAAGTTCAAAGTTTCAAAATTTAAGCAACAAGGATTTTTTATAGTGTAGATTTATGCTGTACAAATCTTGTGCTGGTAAATTGTGTGTGTGTTATGGAAAACTTGATGAAGGGCTGTTAAGTTATAATGCAAACAAAATAATGCACACCCAAAGAAAGTCACTGGATGTGGTTATACCTCAGCTGTGCATTATTTTCTTAAAGAGTCAATTATTGAGATTACATTATGATTACCACACCAAAATACATTTTTCATGTTGACTTTCAAGTATTTCAGTTTGTCAGGCTATTGTTCGCAAACCTCCACTTTATATACAGGCCCGTAGCCAGCTTGGTCAATGGGGTGGTTCTTTTTTCTCAAAAACTAGACCTTTTTGCAATTATTCGCCTCATTTTCTATTTAATTATAAGATTTAAATAATGCATTTTAGTGACATTTTAAGTACTATTTTTAGCTGGATTCGCTTATTAGATGGTAAGATGTACCAAAAATATTCAATCATTCATTCATTTATTCTTCTTCAGCTTAGTATCTAGTACCAAAAATATTTCCTAAAGATTTAGAATAAAAAATATGAATAAATACTTATTTTTAAAATACAAATTTATTACATCATATATCTTGAAAAAATAATCTAAGAAAGAATATTTTTAATTAAAAACTGTAGCCTATTGTCATTTATTAGACAAATAACAAACTGGCCGCGCATTTTACTTGTCTCATTTAAAATTTGGCCATTCGAATAAAAAAATAAAGAAATAAAGAAAACTTAATAATAACAATAATGTAGAGATTCACAATTGTTGTAGCCTTTCTAATCAAAAATTACATTTGAAAAATCATGGATAACAACATTAGCCAAATTAGTATTTAATTTAATTGTAATATGGGCCACTTTTGGTTCTTCACATCTTCTTATTGATCACTTTTTGTTTCAAGATTAGGGTCCAAGATTTAGAATAAAAGTCACTTGTAAAATTTTAGCCATCTAAAAGCAATACATTAGCGAAAGATGACTTCACTTATGTCAGATTGTAAGTTTTCTTGCACAGCTGGATGTTTTACTCATGAAAAATAATTGTTTGCATTGGTCAAAACTGATTAGCTAACGTCATAACAGCCAACAGAGGATTCTGCTTGGTCTTAAAGTCTTTTTCAATGGTTTATTTTCACTATTTATTATGGCATAGCAGTCAAACATTGACAAATGGGCTCATGCATGGGACAAATTCTGGACCTTTGGTATGATCTTTCGAACTACCCTAACCCCCCTGGCTACAGGCCTGATATAGGACTACTTTCTTATTCCTCTGTTCCAAAGACTTAAGTTTATTTTTATTTGATTTTTGACTATTGTTGGCTCGGAAATCAGTTGACGTATTGATAAAGAATCTTCTGTAATTACTTTAACTGTGTGTTTATCTGAAAATATTAGCCAATCAGAGTATAATAAAGTCTGTGTCAGAAAGCTTAGACAGCTGACTTATCAGTCTGTGATTCTGGAGGGAGAATTTTTGCACAAAGGCACACATTTCAGGTGGTTTTAGACAGACGTCTGAGACAGCATAACTATTTAGGTAGATAAGGTGACAACTAGGACAATATTAACCTATATTACTAGGGCAATATTAACAATACTAACATCTCACTAGACATGCCATCAAAATGTTGGTCAAAAATGTACATTTACACAAGGATCACCACTTTAAATGTGGAAGCAAATGGTCAGACTTCGATTGAAGATTATCAAAACAAAAAAATTAATTTACAAAAATTTTTGTAAATTAACTTGCATGAAGTCATAATTCAAATTAACACTAACAATATGCGCTAGCAAAATAAACATTGTAAATTTTGATTTGACATGGATTTTATAGCCTTCAGATGCAGCCACATTATATACAGTATATAATAAAGTATTTTATTCTGTCATCTAACTTCAAAAAGAAGGTTTTAACAATATCACCTCTTTGATTCCTGGTTCTCAGCTCATGCTGTGCGGTTTCAGTCTTGAGTCCTGCTCTCTTCCATCTCATCTTTCGAGATGACTCTTTTGCTTGGACTTCTGTGTGGTTGTACAACTTTAATTTCACTAATGACAGCTGAGGTTTGAAGTGTCCTCCGCTGGAACATGTCTTCAAGGAGTGGTTGTGTTCTCTCGTTCCTAATGCATTAGAGTGGTCAGGAACAAAGGGTCACCTTCCTTACATTACCCTCTTGATGCCTCTCTGTTTCTAGCTTGAGCTTCTGCCTTTCTTTAAAGTCCTTATGTCAGTCCTTTCATATTTTTTTACAAACACTCTTCAGTGTAAGCTAGTATTAAGCCAAGGTGTATAGCTGGCTTACTTTCTCCATTTACTTAGTGTATGTTGTTAAATTACTGAACATGAGATATTCAGAACCTTGTTCTGACCAAAATTGAAGTGCTAAATTGAAAAATATTGATGTTCTTTTAAGGATGCACTATCCTTTTAAGGCATAGCTCTCAAACTCAATTTATGGAGGGCTGCAGCTCTGTACAGTTTTGCTCCAACTCTCAGACACACCTGATCCAACTAATCAAGGTGTTCAAGACTGCACTTGAACGCCTTGATTAATTAGATCAGCTGTGTTTGAATAGGGTTGGGGCAAAACTGTGCAGAGCTGCAGCACTCCATGAATTGAGTTTGAGACATATGTATCTAAAGCAGGGGTGGGCAAACTCGGTCCTGGAGGGCCGGTGTCCTGCACAGTTTAGCTTCAACTCTAATCAAACACACCTGAACATGCTAATCAATGTCTGCAAGATCACTAATTATCTATAAGCAGGTGTGTTTGATCAGAGCTGGAGCTAAGCTGTGCAGGACACCGGCCCTCCAGGACCGAGTTTGCCCACCCCTGATCTAAAGAGTAACAACTTTTAACCAGTGGTGTAAAGTAACTAATTACAAATACTCAAATTACTGTAATTGAGTATTTTTTCTCAGAAATTATAATTTTCTAAGTAGTTTTAAAAATGTGTACTTTTACTTTCCCTTGGGTACATTTTTAGTGCAGTATCAGTAATTATACTGATTATATATAACTTTCCCTTAACCTGCAGTCACTACTTTATTTTTTGTCTTGTCTAGTGGGATTAGAAAAATCAGTCCTGTGATTCAATCAGATCGCACACAGAAGGTAAATCGTATCATAATGAACTACCTCAAGACATGGATGATTTATAATTGCAGCAAACTGTTTTGAAGCATTAAAAGTGTCAAAGAAGATGTCCAAAATCTTTACACGCACTGACCCAGAGACTGATGATGGATGTTTACTGTATGATGACCGAAATGGCCTTAAACACCCCGCAGGCACAAGTAGTCAACATGACGTCAGATTGACGTTGTACCACATTGTCGTGGGGATGTTGCATTTTGTTTGGAAATGAAAATTGGGTTGCTGTCAGAACCCCAACGTCAGGCTGATGTCAATGTCCAACCTAAAATCAACCAAATATCAATGTCTAATGTTGTTACAGCGGGACATTGTGTGGACGTTACCACTATGACATCTTTCAGATGTTGGATTTTGGTTGCCATACCTGACAATTAAATATTAGCATTTGATGTCAATATGACATTGGCTTAAGATGCTGGCTTAACATTGGATTTTGGTCACTTTCCAACACAACCTAAAATCAACCAAATATCAATGTCATTTGATGTCGTTATTATACATAAAAAAACATTGTCCTTAGACATTGGCTAGACAATTTCTGTAATTAAACGTCTGTTATTTTATGTTACATTTCTGTAATTTAACGCCTGTTATTTTATGTTTTTTTCTAACACTCCAGCTGCCGGACA
Source organism: Danio aesculapii (assembly GCF_903798145.1). NCBI lineage: Eukaryota > Metazoa > Chordata > Actinopteri > Cypriniformes > Danionidae > Danio > Danio aesculapii. Next base: position 13,810,304 of record NC_079459.1, on the reverse strand, counting down.
AAACTATGCTAAAATTACGGATTTTTTTTACAGTGTAGGTAAAATATATATCATGTACATATTTTTAATTATAATGGTTGAAAGAAACTGCAATTTTTGCAATATTATGACATGTATGACATATTCTATATATGTGAAAGCCATATGAGTCGACGCAGTGTCGCAGTAGGTAGTGCTGTGGCCTCACAGCAAGAAGGTCGCTGGTTCAAACCTCGGCTGGGTCGGCTGTGTGGAGTTTGCAAGTTCTCTCTACGTTCGCGTGGGTTTCCTTCGGGTGCTCTGGTTTCCCCCACAGTCCAAAGACATGTCCAAAGACATCCGGGTTTATTTTGTACAGTAACAACAGATGTCCATACAGCAGTGGATATTAACGTGTATCCTGTCACATTTGCGGTGCAAAGCTAAACGTGTGCACGCGCATGCTTTATAACGACGTTGTGTGCCCATCGTTGCAGAAATTCTTGAATTAACTCCACAACAAAAATATCAAATAACAGTTGGCAAAGTTCTTACTGTAGTAAGGGAGATCTGCTTCATTCTTGTCTGTAACTGTGCTGTTTGTCTACGTGAAGGCTACAGGCATCAGACAGATTTCTGTGGCTCTGACACACACGTGGGAATGGTGAGAACCAGCTCATTTGCATTAAAGGCACAGGCAACAGAAACAGCTACATTGTCTTAACAGCTCAAATTTTCACACAAAAGACTTATATTAAATCTCAAAAATGGGGTAAAATAGGTGGCCTTTAAAATACCAATCAATTAGAGCATATCATAGCAATGTAGCATACTTATGAATGGAGACAAAGGATGGCTGATGCAAATGTTTAATTTTTACAAATTAAATTAGTCTAAGTAATAAAGTATACCATCAAATGCAGTTTTACAACTTATGAGAACTCTCAAACAGTGCTCAGTTTGCATAATTTCGAGAAGAATAATGTCAGCAAAGCTTTACTACAGAGTAAACAAACCTTGTCGCATTGTCTAGAATGCAACAGGTCTTCATTCACTCTCTGTTACACCATGTACCAGGAAATTAAGCCCACGTGTAAAGCTTTTGGCTCAGAAGAGAGCTGTTGATTGGGTGAAAGGGAATATGGGCTCTCTCAGACAAAAGCAATCAGGCAGGCAGCAAGGCGTTATATTGTGTAAACCTGCAGTCAGGCTGTGGCTCTCACGGCTGAGCCACTGATCTCATTGTAGCGTTTGTATTGATACGGTGAATGGGGCAGACCATGAGAAAAGACACGGACGCAATGGAGCGGGAGGAAGCAAATGAATGGCTACTGACTTCAATCCTTTTTCATAATTTATTTTCCTTTGTTATTCTCACCTGTGTGGTTTCCAATGTGGCTCAGGTTTCAGAATGGTTAGTGATACAGTTAGAGCTGGGCCAAATACAAACACACGTTATAATGCTGTAGCTCTTATCTTGTAGTTCTGCTTATTGTGATCTTGCTTTTAATTAGTAGCTGATACTATACAAGTTGCTACTTTAAACTACATCATTTTTATCCCTCTGCATAAGTGTAATGCTACTGTCTGTTACAAAGTTTGTCACTTATCGGGATATTGTGTGTGTGGGTATTTGTGTAGATGTACTAGGCTTATCATGATAACTTATTTAGAAAGCTAACAGCTTAGTGTTTAGCACTATTGCCTCACAGCAAGAACGTCACTGGTTCAAGTCCTGGCCAGTTAGCATTTCCGTGTGGAGTTTGCATGTTCTCCCCATGTTGGAATAGGTTTCCTTCATGTGCTCTGGTTTTCCACAAAGTCTAGACCCATGCTCTATAGGTGAATTGAATATGCTAAATGACCCGTAGTGTATGTGTGTGTGAATGTGAGATTGTATGGGTCCTTCCCAGTACTGGGTTGTAAAACATATGCTGGAATAGTTGGCGGTTTAATCCGCTGTGGTGACCCTGATAAATAAGGGACTAAGCCGAAGGAAAATGAATGACTGAATGCTATGCTAAGTTGTTAGCTTGCTACGGACTAACAAAAAACACATTTTTTTAAATTTAATTTGATGATATTTGTGGAGGTTTTATTTTAGCAATATGCTAACTAAAAAGCACTGAACATGGACAAAAAATCAATTAGTATACCAAAATAGCACGACTCCAATTCACCTAGCGTACGTCTGCATTTAGACTGAATAGCATCTGCTAATATTCTAAATCATAAAAATCTTAAATACATGTTAAAAACGCTTATTTAACATCAATCAGGGTCCATCGCTTTAAAAAAACTTCGTTCACATGTACAGTAAACCTCAAGGGATGGCACAGTGGCTAGCAATGGCACCTCACAGCAAAAAAATTGCTGGTTGAGTCCCAACTGGGCCAGTTAGCGTTTCTGTGTGGAGTTTGCATGTTCTCGCCTTGTTTCTGTGAGCTTCCTCTGGGTTCCCCCACAGTCCAAAGACATGTGGTATAGGTGAAGTGGATAAACTAAATTGGCTGAAGTGTATGTGTGTGTTTGTGTGAATGAGAATGTGTGTTTGTGTTTCCTAGCACTTGGGGTTAACAAGTTAGTGTACCCTCAGTGCTGGGTTGTGGCTGGAAGATCATCCATGGGACAGCATAAAACCTATGCCAGAGTAATTGGTGGTTCATTCCTCTGTGGTGACCCCTGATAAATCAGGGACTAAGCCAAAGGAAAGTGAGTGAGTAAATGTCAAATAAATGTCTCCATAATGTTTACAATTGGTATATTTGTGAATATTCACATTAGATTTTTGACGTGTCTTTCTTTCGCTGATTTGGTTCAAAACTTTAGTAACAAAACATTTAGTACAAAAACTCCTACAAAAAGGAGAATATTTAAACAGTAACAGCTTGGCTAAATTTAAAATAGCAAACTAGCATGCTATCATTTCCGCTATTGTTTCTTTAATATTGTTAGCAGGTAAAGTGTAAAGTGAAGCGGACACTGACAATGAAAGAGCGAATCCAAACGCAGGTTTATTAAACAGAGATGGTCAGGCATGCAATAGTCAACACAGGGGCAAACAGATATACACAGGAAATCCGGAGTTGTATTCAAATAACAGGCGAGTGGACAATACAGGCAGGAAGCAGACAACATAACCAAACAAACAAACAAAGAAACAAAGAAACAAACAAACAAACAAACAAACAAACAAACAAAGCGAGGGTCAAAAAGACAAAAAAAGACAAGGGAACCATGTTGTAATGTTCACAGTGACAGTATAACAAGACACAGCACAGATGTCTCTGTGTGTGTGCTGTGTTTAAAGTCCTTGTAATCAGTCTTTGACAATCCTCCAGCTGTTTGTTTGCAATCAGTCAGGATCAGGAACCGGTGTGTGTGTGTGGTGCATGACTGGAACTTGTAGTACATATACTGCTTGTTTACCAGTGATCTGCAAGTATAGATCGCTGGTGATTGTGACATAAAGTTAGCAAGCTAATAGATTAGCACAGCACTAACTGGTTAATAAGTAAAGTGTTAAATACTATTCCAGATTCAATGCTTTTCTAAATAAGTTAGCATTGTTAGCTTGCTAGCTGTATGCAATGTGTACTCTGTAATGTTTGAAGTTGATAATATAATATTAATAAAATGAAATGGCACATAAGAGTACTTAAGGAGAGTATTTGACAGCCCACATGCTTTAAAAAGGACACTTTCAACTGTCTGAATACATTACATCCAGTTTACTTTTAACTCAAGTAAGCCTGTGCTCTTTTATTTTAGCAGAAACTGTGGTTACCATGGTCGTTTTTGTAATGTTAATCTAAGGAAACAAAATCCACACTGTTATCACATTCCCAGAGCATACAAAATTAGCCCAGCAGCACTGCACAAGCTATAATTAGCATGTATGACTAGTCGTGGTGCTCTGATCCACTGTAAAAGTGTGTAGACACTTGTATGGCTTAACAGGTGCATAGGCTGTTTTGAAAGAACCGCAACCAATGTGCAGACAGACAGACAAAAGCTAACAGAAAGATCAGCCAAGACTGTACTTCTGTTGCCCGTGAATAGGCAGACAGTTTCCCTCGGCAAACCAGTTCAGTGTAGAGTATCCTAGATGAAGGTGTAAAGGTGTTTCATGTCAAAGCCATTGTTGCTGGTATTGTGGCCTTTCTCTCAAGGGACAGGGCCCTCTTTAGGGAGGTTTCTTTTATCTTTTGAAAGAATTAACATAGTAAGGTTTGGCAGGAGTCTGCTGGAACCAAAAAAAAAAAAAATCGATGTTGGCTTAAAAGGCATTGTGTGGTTCAATTTAGTTTAACTTGTTCACAGCTAGCATCTTTTAAAGTGTGTTTTCTAGAAGGCCATCTACCTTCAAAGTTCTCCCCAGCTTCATCAAAGAATAAGTCTTGCACCATCATTCTCCAAAAGAAATAATTCACAATAGGAGATTGTCATAATTTTTTGCAATTTTAGAGTGATTTAAATCATATTCGCTGTTAAACAATTCACTGTCTGTTCGTCACGCTTCATAACAGCTCACCTGTAAGACGGAGAATTCACCAAAGCATAGCAATAGTATCTGGTTAATAATCAAATTATTTTGTGGTGTATCAGCCACAAAATAAGCTTAAAATAAGCGGGTTACCTTCACACATGTGCAGCTTTAAAACAAAATGAACTGTATTAGTACAACCCCAAATCAGAAAAGTTGGGACAGTATGCAAAACACAAATACAAAAGAAAGTAGTGATTTCCAAATTTACTTTGACTTGTAGTTCACTGCAGACAATATGAACACAAAATATTACATGTTTTGTCTGGTCAACTTCATTTCATTTGCAAATACACATCCTTCCCTGTCATTCAGACCTGCAACACATTGCAAAAATATTGGGTCAGGAACAATTTAGGTATTTGGTTCATAAGTAGCATCAAAGAAAGGTCTAGTCCTTTAGAAACAAAAACAACAACAACAAAACAACAACATCCAAATGTTTAAAAACAATTTTCCTCATAGAAAGATAGGAAGATATTTGTTTATTTCACCTTCAACAGTGCATAACATAATTAAAAGATTCAAGAAAAGACAAGGGAAGTGTGAAGTGTTTATTTTGAAAAAAAAAAAAAAATAATAATAAAAATGATGAGGAACACATTAAATAATGTTTGTTGTAATGAAAATCTAGTCAAATTAAATTTAGAAATCATTTCTTTATTTTGTCATTTGCGTTTTCCATATTGTCCCAACTTTTTCTGATTTGGGGTTGTATATAAAAATACATCAAACAAATGTTTGATATAAAAGCGATTAATAAATTGAAATAACTAAGAAATTGTTAATAATAGAGTTAACATCTCATGTTATTTAATATCTTGAATGGCTTTTATATGGAGCTCATATTGACTGAAAAAAATAAAAATAAAATTAGAATGACTCTTTAATGGCATCAGAAGAGTTTCTTGTTTTGCTTAAATCACTCAGAATAGGGTTTACTTTTCTGGTCTATTTAGTTAAATGCACATTCTAAAATAAACTGTAACTTCAACCAAAAAAGGCAATATCTTTGTCTCTTTTATAGTTGACTACTTTCCTACCATGTCCTGTTTGTAAGATTTGTTCTATTTTTGGTTCCGCTGAGTCAGTGGTGAGACTGAAACGGCACAGATTGAGTTATAGACATTTATGGATCAGAGGTCCGACCCACATGCAATAGGCATGCAGGCTAATTATGTGCTAATTAGAGCATTGACAGAAGGCTTTTGCTGATTATTTTCCTCGCTCATTGCATCTGCTTCCCTGTTATTTACTAAAAGTCAGTTTTACAAAGTTCATGTTTCAAATTGCCTTCAAAAGAACACAAGAGGACACACTCAAAAAAAATCAATTGCAAATAAATTATGATAAATAATGAATTTGCTTTTTTTGTAAATTAAAAGGCAAGAAAATTTAAAGGTGACATTAGATATAATTTTATTGTATTTATTAAAGTTTTTGCTACCTCTGCCAGCTGAGAGTTGAAAGTTAAAACAAAATCAAAAACATGCAGCCAGTTTGATTTAGTTCTTACTAGGATACTAGAAACTTCCTGGCAGGTGTGTTGAAGTAAGTTGGAGTTAAACTTTGCAGGACACCGACCCCTTTTATAAAGTCAGTGTCTAAATATGTGCCATAATTTTATGCTCATTGTGATGTAATTAGCTAGTACTTTTTTTAATCCAATGTTTAAATTGGGTACTAACAACAGAGAGAGAGAGAGAACAGACATAACTGTAGGTTGTGCAAGGATTGTAGACTAAATATCAGTTTTGTTTGCCCCTTTGTGATGAGACATGAGTGCTGTCTTAAGGCTAAATTTTACTTCTGTGTCAAGCGCACGTGTATGCTCCAGCGCAGCCTTTGCTCAGCCGCATATCCCTTGCCGTGGCTGACGCTGATGCTGCCGCGCACCTCTCATAATGTACCTACTGTACATGTCGCAACGACGCGTAGTGCAAGGTCTGTGATTGGTCGGCTTGGTAGCTGTGAACAGTGTTGGCGGAACAGAGAGCCATGCAAACTTGTTGGAGAGAGTGTTTACAAGTGTTCAGTCCTGTGATGTAGCTCTAGATCAGGGGTAGGGAACCTATGGCTCGGGAGCCAAATGGAGCTCGTTGATCAAAAATATGAGGTTCTCCAGCTGTCTCTCTTCAATAATATTTTTAAGTTTAAAAAATTATAACTGTCACTAGAAATCAGTTTCCTATTGAAAATACAATTCTCTTAATGTTGTTTTTTTTAACATCAAAATGAATAAGAACTCAGTTTACAACAAAATAACTTGCAATGCGTATATGTGGCACTGTGGTTTAACTTGAATAGCGACACCAATAAAGGGCAAGCAACTTACATTTCTATGGTAACCTCACGCATGTAAATTCAAACAACATTCACGAGTGGCGCAAAAAAAATCTATAAATGCTCCTTTCTTCATACATTGTGTCATATTTGTTTATTTTTTGAGTTGTACATGAACATAAATAAAGGTTTTGTTTATAAATAAATAAAGGTTTTGTTATATACACAAACCCCCGATGGCTCTTTAAAAAATACATTTGATGAAAAAATCAGAAATGGCTCTTGGCTGAAAAAAGGTTCCCGAGCCCTGCTTTAGATGGAAACTGTTGTTTTGTGTTTACCTTATGATTCATGTTGTTGCACGTCCACCGCCTCCGGCCTCGAATGAGTGAGTTTTAGCTACTTGTACATTGAGGTAGTGTTCAGAAAAAACAAAACACCAGCGAAGAAACTAGACACAGAGGAATATAAACACCTTCTACCTGCGTTTCAGAATTGTTACTGCAGAGCAACATAAACAGCACACAGAAGTATAAATGCACAACTACGCACAAGGCAGGCGCTGTGGGTCTCACCAATCACTTGATGCAGAAGTATAAATCAGCCTATAAACCTGAGGTTCCAGTCTTGTGACTGCTAAAGGGTAAAACAAAGGGTAATTTTTCTTTTCCATTTGCGTCTATGATGCATGAAAAAGACAAATCAGACTTGCCTGATATGGGTTTCCTAACAATAAACTGACCTTTTTCTAATGCAAGCTGATGGACAGTGCATCTTCACTTTTCTCTCTCATGTTGTTAAAAGCCCGCTTTGAGGACCGTTATGCAAATGAAGCGTGCAAAGGCTGTGCGGAAAAAAAGCACATGCAGAAAGCACTGGTCATGTGTTCAGCATATGTAACTGTCGTGACCCGTGAGCATTGGCACTGCTCAATAAGAATGAGGAAATCAGAGATATGCTATTCTGAAATAATGTTGAAACTCGGAAATACTATATTGTTAACCTGTCCGCTCCCATTCAAAGTACACCAGAGTTACCGACCGCTACCACATTTATTTTGGAAATTTATTCCTGCGCCACAAGAAATCTGGTCGGATTTCACAGTACGGCCACGGGAATGCAGATCTCTAGCCCCAACAACTTACTTTTTTGTGCAAAACATTTTTGCACTACTTTGACTGCAATCAAATTTGTATTCAAAGGATGTAGCTGTACCTAGAATTTGTCTAAAAGAAGTAAGTAATTTTTTATAAATGATTAATTTTTATTTATTTTGGCTATTATTATCAAATGCTAACTGGACTGCTTTTGAAATCTAGGGCAGTACGAAGCTGGAGGATGTAGCTGTATCTAGATTTTGTCTAAAACATATAAATATTTTTTGTATATAATTATTTTCTGTTTATTTTGGCTATTCTTGGTCCACTGGTGTTTAGAATCCGATCATCAGCCTCTCACGTACAGAGCTGACTTCCAGCACAGGCTGTACTGCTGAGTGTCACTTTTAACATGTATGGTGATTGTTTGATTCCATTATACCTTGATAATGGCAGGCTGCAGTGTAAAGCAATGATAAATTACAGATGCCTTGGCATGATCTCAGATTTGTTGTTATACCTTGGAAACAACTTCAAATACTCAGTCATGTCATTTTTCCGAGCAGGAGAAAACTGTATCTTGAGGCTTGGTTAACCTCTGTGTGTGGTGCACTGGTTTTGTTACCTCAGTAATGGATCAGTAGCTCATTATTATTTAAAGAGACATGCACCAAAACAGATCACTGTGAACTGGTGTTTTGACAAGGTAAACGGGGTGTTTATTTACAATATCAATAAGAAATTTTCCCAAAGAAAATTTATTAAGTGCATAAAGAATCATATAAACTTCTGTAATCTGGGCATCCGATGTCACCTTTAACCAGTATTATATGATCATTCAAAATATTAAATTGTGGAACTGAAGGAACCCTTTAGTATTTTGACAAGGATTGATTTGCTGTGTTGTTTTAGCATTTGTTTGACAGGCATATTGTTTCCATGTTAAAAAGAAAAAAAGATTAAATGAAATAACCATAGCTTGGAGATCAGCAGGAGACCTGCCATTTTGTAGAAGCAAAGCGATTTTAAGGAAGATTTTTGGGGGTGAACTTTTACTGCATGACCTTAAAGTTCTGGGTGATGACTTTCTAACAATAAATGGGATCTTTTTGTAAAAGTTGCTTGAATGAAACACCAGGCAAAAGACTAAACAAAGAGAATAATGGAGATTGCCTTTCCATTCAGCTCCTGCTCTCAATGACTTCCATATTGTGTTTACAATCACGTTTATAATTGCTTTCATAAAATGATTATACCTTTTGCTTTTGGCAGTGTCACTAGCCTAACGGGATTCAGTGGCAGATTACAACATAACCATGTGGCTTTAAAACATTTATACTGGATAAGGTCCAAAGATACAATTCACAAGTGTGCACTTCACTGTCTGTGGTAGAGCCAACGTTTGACAGCAGGTCATGACATGATTTAGCTTCTGTGAGAGGAATTTTAAAGATTGTTGTGAAGCAATCTTTTTGTTTAATAGTTGATTTATGTCATTTCAGATTTGAATGTGAACATGCAACGTTTTAAAATCTGATTATTCATTAGTTGTGAAGTATATTTTATCCATAGGGGTAGTTCACACAAAAATGAAAACTCTCTCATTTCATCACCCACAACTTGTTCCAAACTTTTCTTTATTCTTTATTTCAGATATTTCAAATAATAATGGAAACCAATAGCCATTGACTTCTGATTGCTACCAGTTTGCAGCATTCTTCCAAACATCTTCTTTTGTTATCAATACAAAAAAGCTCATAAACATTTGGAACCATTTGAGAGTGAATCAATTGAGTGCAAACTTGCATCTGTAGGTGAATTATCTCTTTAGTGGAGTTTGAACTTGCAGTTTCACCTTGTCTTGAAATAATTAGTTAATTATATTAGTTAACAAACAAACAAACAAAAAATATTTTAGTTAATAAATTACATTAATAATTACAATGATGAAGATATCATTTATAAATACAGCATATTAACATTTTAGATGAATGTTTTCATTTATTTATTTGTTTGGGTGGCATGGTGGCTCAGTGGGTCCAGGCTGGGCCAGTTGGCATTTCTGTGTGGAGCTTGCATGTTTTTTCCTTGTTCGCATTGGTTTCCTCCAGGTGCTCCGGTTTCCCCTACAGTTCAAAAACACGCGTGAACATAGGTGCACAAAGGTGAACTGGATTAACTAAACTGGCCATAGTGTATGTGTGTGTCTGAATAAGTGTGTATGTGTATGGGCGTTTCCCAGCGCTGGGTTGCAGCTAAAAGGGCATCCGCCTCGTAAAACATACGCTGGAATAGTTGGCAGTTCATTCCACTGTGGTGACCCCTGTTAAATAAGGGACTAAGCCCAAGGAAAATGAATGAATAAATTTATTAAATAAGTTGACAGAGTGCATCAGCTAATTTTATTCTAATTGATCAGTCCCAGCCTTCCAAAGTGTTATGTAACAAATAACGTACGCCCTGCTGGTTTTTATTGGAGAACTAACACCCAACTGACCAGATGTACATTATCTCAATCATTACACAACAGTGTCCCACATACAGTATGTAACTAATTGGACAAAAAATATTGAGTGTAAAAATGTTCGGGATACAGTATAGTTGTGGCACCGTTTTAACAGATGAAAATGTTTACATGTTATCTTATTACTCATTAAAGTGCACAAAACAGTCACCTTACAAACATTAACACAGCATACTTAAATCCATCTAAATGGAAAAGAATGTCTCTTTGATACCAGGCTGACATAGTTACATTATTGAACACAAATGATTTGAGTTTTCAGATCTAACGCTTCTGCAAAATAACTTGCAAGAATATAGCACTGGTTTTAGTTATCCAAACAAGCTAGTGTTCTCACTTTATACTGTTAATTAATGTTATTAAACTTTATTCTGGGTGGTGTGGTGGCTCAGTGGTTAGCACTGTCACCTCACAGCAAGAAGGTCGCTGGTTCGAGTCCCGGCTGGGCCAGTTGGCATTTCTGTGTGAACTTTGCATGTTCTCCCCGTGTTGGTGAAACTTGATTCTGATTGGTCAGTGGCACCATTTAATAGTTTATAATTCAACAATAACAACCAGTAAAGCAACAACACAGGCTTATCCAGGTTATTGCAGGTATTTGTATAAGCAGTTTGCTTTTGGTAGCAGTTTGCTTTTGGTAAGCTAATAAAATTAAAATATCATATAGTTTTCCATGTAGTTATAGAAAATTAATCTGACATCAAAATTAATAAAAGTGTAACTTGACAGTATTGCTGGGTTCATTGCACATTGTTTTGCACATTTTGTAATGGGTATAAGAAAGTAAATTTTTAAATCTTACATCAATACTTCATGTCTTGCGTTAAAAAGTGTGTGTTATATTTGTATGACTGTATCTTATATCTTATATCTTCCGTTTGTCTAGTTAAAACTTGCCACTGTTTAGCAATGTGAAAGCGTTACTTTCAGTAAAATAAGTAAATTTTTTATACTCAAATTAATAGTTTGTGGCCAATTAATTATGTTACTTATGTTTTTCTTGTTATCGCAAAATAAAAACTTCCTGGTTAATTTAAAATACAATTCACTCTGTCAGGTTATAATCTATGATAACCATAGCTTACATAACACAACTTTTCATGCTGGTACTGACCAATCAAAATCTTGTCTGTCATGCTACTGTTTTTGAATGTTTAGTGCTAGGGCTGTGCAATTAATTGAAATCGCTTCACAATTGCAATTTGAATTGTTGCAATTAGCTAATCGCAAGAGGCTGCGATCTGAAGTATATATGTATTATATAATTTCCCCCACCCAAAGCCAATGCGTGACAGCCAATTGAGTGAGCACACTTTCGTTCTACCCAATCAAAATTGAAGAAACTATGCAACTAAAAAAGCACAACTGGTGGCTATATGAGGATTGTCTTACTAAAGAGTCACCTGAAAGTATTGGCAGTGACACCCGATCTACACTGTAAAAAAATGGCCGTGATTTCAATGGTAAAAAACTGTAAAAATGCTACAGTAAAAATCCGCAACCTGGTTAACAGTATCCTTACTATAAATGGTGAATAACCGTAAATTGACTTTCCAAGAATTCCCTGCATGGCACATCACTTTTTATGCTTTTTATGACTTTAGTTTTATACGTGTTACCATGCTGGTGTGTAGTAGCTGTGTAAATGACACTGAGCAACTTCTATACACTGATTCACTTTTGTGGGAAAAGTTGTTTGTGATGAGCATTGGTTTATTACGTAACTTTCTCATCACCACCTGCATATAGCTGTTAAATGTGTCTAAATGTGTGACAAAAGATATGTAGATGTTGGTAATTCAAAATACAGACATATTAGATCTAAAAATGTATGAAATACGGTAGTTAACTGTAAAAATTAGAAATTAATTTTACGATTTGTACTGTATTTTTTGCAGCTGCAGGTTTTTTTACTGTAAATTTTATGAATTTATTTTTTACAGTGTAGTAGCTATCAACAACAAAGTACAATTTCAGAGTTGTTTGCAGCTGTTACACAAAAAAAATCACAAAGGCACCAGGAGATAACTAACGCCACAACTCACTACTGTTTGCTCAAGAAATAAATGAGTGTTTCATTTCGGAATATTTATAAACAAATTTGAAGAAATGTTAGAGTTCGTTAATATCTTTTCATTTCCTTTTTTAACAAACACACACTGCATTTTAGCAGTAAGAAGCTACGATACAGAAAATTTAGCTGAAGCTTGACTACAAAATTAAATCGGAAATCAAATCAAAATCACAATTTCTGTTAAAAAAAACGCAGTTAGATATTTTCCCCAAATCGCACAGCCCTATTTGGTGCCATCTTGTGACTGAATAGTACATAGGTTAGTGCATGCTCCATTCAGCAGTTTTGTTTTTCTGTCTAAATATGTTTTGTGGCAAGTGTGGTTTATTATAAACTAATTTCGAGAGGATCACATATGATCAACACGGCTGGCTCCTCATTAGCTCCGTAATCTGACCCATTAGATGATTACGGAAGCATTATAAATAACCAGAGTTTTTCACTTCAGTTATCTTCATCTTGAAGCTTCCCCTCCCTTCCACCCCTACCTCCTTCCCCTTTTTTCCGATAGGCTGACACGGTGGCCCAGGGGCTAGCACTGTTGCCTCACAGCAAGAACACTGCTGGTCCAACCTCCTATTGGGCTGGTTGGTGTTTCTGTGCGGAGTTTACATGTTCTCCCTGTGTTCGCGTGGGTTTCCCTCGGGTCCCCCAGTTTTCTCCCACCGTCCAAAAACATAAACCATAGCCAATCGACTAAACCAAATTATCACCGAAAACAACACTAGTTTACACTTCTCACGCGGCAGCAAGCAGGGGAGTCCTCGAGACCTACCTGAGCTCGAACTCCGCTCTTGCCCTTCTAACGGGAGGGAGCCCCGGGCTCGAGGATATTACGAGCTCAGGGCTCTCTCCCGGGACAGCATGCCAAATACGCTTTATTGATTATCAGCTAAGTGTGAACTCTTGAAGTAGACTTGCGATAACGTGGGATTAAATACATTCAGGCAGTGGTTGTTGTAGAATAATGCCCTTCAACCTTATTTTGCGTTCACACCAGACACGGATGAAGCGTCAAGCATGAGTGATTCACATGTTAGGTCAATGCAAAGATGTGAATAGACATGCAGCGTGATACTCGTGAATGAGGTGATACAAATGATGCAATTTTTGCACGAATGAAGTGGGGCAAGTTTTGCGCAAGTTGGAAAATCTGAATCAGGAGCATTCTCTTTTCTCTTGTTTTTACATTAAAAATTTACATTGTTCAACATTTTACCAGAATATTATAAGAAATATGAAAAATTTCAAGTGTCATGAAATGTGAACTATATTCATTTAATATGATGATTCGACATAAAGATTTTGTAACACATACAAAGAAAACAATGCTTTGAAAGAAACAATATGTATAATGAAAAGCACTACACTACTTGACTTCAGCTATATTTTCTTTTTTTATAAAATTTTATTAGTTTTATTGATGCTATTTATTGTTATTGAGAAAATATTTGGAAAATCTAAAACAAAGGTTTAACTTTTTCTATTCAGTTTTAAAAAATTGTACTAAGAGAACATTCTCATTTGCCTGTTTTAATGGAATGACCAGACTTTTTTTTTTCTTTTTTTCACAGGTTTATCAGAAGCGTATGGATATAGATCACAGAAGAAACTCTCAGAGAATGTAGAGTGGTCATATGCTGGTGAGTTTTGCTTTCTAAAAGTCCTCACATTGTTTATTATCAGTCCCTAGTGATTATATCAGGGATTAGACTATAAACGGACAGACAGAATTTCTAAAGATGCACATTTTAAACTGAAGCACCAATGGCATCCTTCCCTCGTGCCAGCTCAGGTTTAGGGATCATCCTTGTCTAAGCATGCAGGGCTTAGCAGGACAGATTAAACTCATCCGTATCTCCTAACTAGGCTTTCAGCATTAATATGGCCTGAATTAAAGGCTCTGTCTGATCTCGCCCAGACAGTGCGTGTCAGAGTTTAAAGGGTGTGTTAATGGAATCATGTAAAAGACATTGTTGTGTTGTTCAAACCTTCTGAAGGATGAAAGATTATTTTTATATTTGCCTGAATTTACTGAAACAAATATGTCAGCTCATTTGTTTTTCAAAATGTGCTGTTTGAAAGTCTAGTCGTGAAAGACAAATGATAAATTTTTTAGGGTTCAGCCAGATCAATCTCACAAGGAAACATACACTTATTAAAATACATTTGCGGTTTGCTCAAACTACTTTTTAAAATGAGCTGAAACACAAATCTTGAGGGTTTTTTTGGGGACAACTTAACTGCTTTTTGTTCAATCCACTTAAATTTGTAAAAACTGATTAAAAACTGTAAGTTAACATAAAGCTAACTTTATTCTTTCATGTTGTCCTTTATTCTTTCATAAATTGATTTTGTGGAACCCAACATTTTTTGTACAGTGTAGAAAAAAAAAATGTTTTGTAGTTTTGTCCAATTTGGACAAATTCATACGATTTCAGTCATATGAAAATGTTTGATTTTTAAAAGGAGGCATGTTCCCTACTCCTCATTGAGGGGATGAGCAAATCATACTAAAATGTATTATGCAAAAAGAATTAAAAGTGAAAATTGTGCTAGGACCATCATGTAAGTGTCAAAAGCATGGATGGATTTGGCTTTATGGATTTAATATTTACTTTAGGGGCATTTACATAGCAAAATTCTTTTAAAGTTTACAACTATTTATGCTTTTGTACAACAAAGCTGATGTAGCAGTTTCAAAGAATATTGAAAATATTATATATTATAAAAAAATTGTAACCCTTTGATACATATGATCACACCCGTGTGATTAGAACAGTTAGTGTGTAATTTGATCAGCTGTTTAATTCAAATATGCTTTCAATCACAATTTATTAGTGTTTTCAACCAAATAATGTTCATTTTTTTAGGTTTCACATAAGTACTTAGTATACATAAGTACTAGGGATGCCGCAATACTCAATATTGAACCATATGGTACAACCTCCACGGTTCAACACATAAATAGGTATTTTGACGTTTTTCTAGTTTTGTGTCATGATTAACAAAATGTTTTTTTGTCTTTCCACATTCCTTTAATTACTCTCTGAACTAGCTCTCTGCATGTTAGAGTGCATGTCCATCTGCTAAAACATGGCTCCGGCAAGTAAATGTCCCAGCAGTGAATATTAAAGTAGGAGATGCTTTAGAGATGTTTTCTTTTATTTTATTTAGCAGAGCTTTTTACCTGAACGGCATTTATCAAAACCGTGACCTAAAACCAAAACCAAACCATGAGAAGTCTATGTTGCTGCACAATAAGTAGCAGAAAACATAACACTTATGGTTTGTAAAATATACGCTATTGTCTATGGAGACTGAAATAACAATTATTTTTAAACATAATTGGACAATGTGCTTTATTCACATAAGTTACACACTGTTAGGTACTAGAACATTTACTCCATTCCTCTCCCAGTTAAGGCTGATTTGTACGTCTGCGTCAAGCACACGCGAGTGCTCTGGCGTGGCCTTCGCGGGGTCACATAGCCCTCGCCGTAGTTGACGCCGATGCTGATGCGCACCTCTCCAAAAATGTAACTACATAACGATGTCATAACGATGCATAACGCAAGCTCTGTGATCTGTCGGCTTGGTATTGCTGACGAGTGTGGACAGGGGTGAGAGCCAGGCCAAGTGTTGAGTCCAGTGAAGGAGTTCCAGGTAGAAACTTTTGTTTTGTGTTTACCTTATTATTGAAGTGGTCGCACATCTGCCCGTTCCCGCCTCTGAATTTTGTGAGTTTTAGCTACTTTTACATTTAAGGTAGCATTCAGAAAATAACTAAATATCAGCGAAGAAACTCAACACAGAGGAACATAAAAACCTACTGCCAGCTAGCGTTTCGGAAGTGTTATTTCAGAGCAACACAAACAGCATGCAGAAGTATAAATGCACGGCAATGCGCAAGGCGTGGGTCACGTCAATTACTCGACGGAGAAGTATAAACCTGGCTTTAGACTGTTAATTGCTTTCATGAATTTCGGTAGAAGTTGAGGAATTAACATGCTGTAAATCCAGCAGTCTTAAGCTCTTCACAGAAGCAGAGAATAACATGGCAGCACCCATCACAGATCAAATAATATGATCATTATTAAGCTGTTTAAACTTCACAGAAACATGTTCCTACACATATTTGAGAATTGGAATATCTGATATTTCAAACATAATAATTAGGTTTGTCCATATTTCCATAAAAGCCGAAAAATAAACGATATATTCTATAATCATCAGTGCTGCACTGTTTCATGTTGCCATGGGAACTTTGTGTTTACTTTAACTCAATGTGTTATAAATAATAGTCACATTAAAAAATCTCATGCATTATTGAGTATATGTAAAATGTACGTGTGAAAGGAATAAAACAACGGCTTTTTTGAAATAGGCCTGTTTGAGTTGTGGATGCCGATGTTTGTCCAGTAGCTCGCTGTGTACATCTGAGAATTTGAGAGGCAGAGTGGAGTTGACCGTGAGTCCAGCGAAGATCTCAAAAAGCATACATAGCAGCTTCTGGCAGATTCACAAAAACAAAAACTACAAAAAAACGTAGCTCCTGGGATGTATTTACCGCTCTCCAGAAATGTATATAGGGGTATGTAATCAGAATGAGCCTGGGTTGGTCAAAAGCTAAATATGGGTTTGGCTTTATGAATTAAAGGTTTACTTTAGGGGCATTTACATGTCAACATTTGAAAACTATGCGATAAATTGAAAACTATTTATGTGTTTTGTACAACAAAGCTGTTGTGAGAGATTCAAAGTGCAAGTATTTTAACCCTTTGATGTGTACAATCACACCAGTGTGATTAGAACATGATCAGCTGCTAAATTGAAATCTGCTTTCCAGCAGTTTCTTGCACTAAGCATTAGTGCTGTATTCACACCAATTGAGCTTTAACAAAATTTTAAAATGGCAACATTTAGATGTCCATGACATAGGACTTGAAATTAGGCATTTCTATAACACCTCTGTCAATGGCTAGTGTGTAGATGTGGCATTCTGGCTTTCTTATTGTAATGCAGAGCTCCATAATATTGTAGACTCCTACCAATGCACTGCATTTTATGTCACTAGCATGACCATATGTAAACAGGCAGCAAGTAGCATTTTATTAGCTTAGTTTGGGTAAATACTCCGAGAAGAGATTTTTGCAACGTAAAGAGTGTTTCCTAACAACATATGAATTTTATTTTATTTTATTATTTCAAAAGAGCAAGAAAAATCTTGGTTTTTATTATATGGATCCTTGATATTTGAGAAGAAAAGCAGAATCAAATCAAACAATATTCTGTATCTCTCATCTTTTCATCTCCAGCTCTTTTCCATTTCTAGCACAATGGAGAATTCCCCTGCTTCACTTTTGTTATTGAAAGTAGGCCAAATTTGATTTTCTCCTTACTGTAGTGCACTTTTGATATTCAGCGTCTGATCTCTTTGCTTTTCTGATCATTACTTTGGAGAATATGTCAAAAAGCCTTCAGACAGGGGCTCTGCGTTTCAGAGCAAAGGTGTTTAGTCTAGGAAAAATCATCTATTGAGTTGGGAAAACAAATGATGAGTTTATCCGTCGTCTCAAACCCCTCGTCTTTGACCCGTCACAACAAAGCAGATCTGGGTGTCATTGGAGGTTGGCACAACAAAAGGGCATTATAGCAGGCTACAGGCAGGCGGTCTGTCATGCAGATGGGACATTGTTCAACAGCATTACGCAGAATACCATGACCCCCCCTCTTCATTGACCCCTTTTTATATCGTTCATGAGCTCAAGCGGTACTAAAACAGGAATAATCAATTCCTATATTTAACAAGCAGAGCCTATTTTTTATGCCAAGCAAAGTTATAATACCATAGACATTAGCTATGTTTCCATCCACCTATTTTTATGCGCATTTTGAATATGTGCATAAAAAATTGATTGATGGAAAGGCCAAGATGCGCATCAATTTTGAAAATGTGTATAAAAAACATACGCATAACTGAGTAGGATAAACTTTTTATTCGATAAGTAAACATACTCATAAACTACGATGGAAACACTTTTAATGAACAAATTCCAATATGCGCATTAAAAAAACGTCATGCGATTTTGTTATAAGAGATCATGTGGTGATAAAAATGTGTGTGAATGGACAAACCCAGCAGGCTGAGCACATTGTAAAACATCTGAAATGTTGTTTTGGTCATTCTAAAACGCCTTAACCATTCAGTATTAGTGTTATTATATTATTATTAATGACCTCCAGAACTGTCAAGACCGTCTGTGCTCCGCGTATCACGTCTTCAAACACCACCACACGTTCATTATGTGTTGGCATCGTCTTCTGAGGCTCAGGTCATTTATTAAATAAGGAAAAGATTCATGTAGCGTCTCCTACATAAATAAATTCTGTTTTTACTGTTGATGTTTGGTTCCTAGTTAACTAGGAAGTGACAATTCGGTTCTCTTTGGCTCGTTTGATGGAAACTCTGCTTTATTCGCACGTCTTTTATGCAATATTGCAGTTTTGCACTTAAGGTTAATATGCATTTTTGGAGGGAAACATAGCTAGTGATGGACCACAATCAGACCACCAAAATTACCAATTAGTACCAAAAAGTACCAAAAAAGAATACCAATAGTAATTTAGTGTTTACTCTGCCAGAGCCATATCACCCTGTAGCCAGTTACTTACTGAAGCTAAGCATGGCTGAGCCTGGTTGGTACCTGAATGGGAGACCACATGGGAAAACTAGGTTGCTGTTGGAGAGGGGGTTAATGAGGCCAGCAGGGGGCACTCAACGTGCATTCTGTGTGAGTCTTAATGCCCCAGTAAAGTGAAGGGCACACTAAACTGTCAGTGAGTGCAGTCTTTCGGATGAGACGTTAAACCGAGGTCCTGACTCTCTGTGGTCATTAAAAATCCCATGGCACTTCTCGTAAGGAGTAGGGGTGTAACGCCAGTGTCCTGGCCAAACTCCCTCCAACGGCCCTTCTACGAATTAGCTCTATCACTGTCTCTCCATTTCACCAATAGCTGGTGTGTGGTGAGTGCACTGGCGCTGTTGTCCTGTGGCTGCTGTCACATCATCAAATTGGATGCTGCACACTGATGGTGGTGTGGAGAGACCCCCCCTCATGATTGTGAAGCACTTTGGGTGTATGGCAATACACAATAAATGTGCTATATAAATACACATTACATACATTACAAAATGAATAGTATTTCAACCCTGTCACAGTTTATTTGGAATATATATACATCAATTGAATTTATTATATAGGTGCAAAAATTAAATACAATCATACCTGAGCAATGCATGCTCCATTCTCTATACAAGTGGCATCTTGAAGTTGTTGTTACCAATAAAGCATACAAAGCATACATTTTAGTAGTTCAGTACCTTTTCCTTGTTTCATTCCAGTTATTGCACATAACTAATGTTTTTGTTTTGCTTTATTACATTGTATTATTTGTTTTTGTTATATTATAACATATACATTTTTTGCATGTTTGGATTTTTACATAAAATTGGGTCAATTTTGTGTCAACATCTTGTTTAGAAATATATTTACCAGGAAAAATCATGTTTAATACTTATTTTACCTTCTGTATATAATCGAT
The DNA here is from genome assembly GCF_903798145.1 of Danio aesculapii. Lineage (NCBI taxonomy): Eukaryota > Metazoa > Chordata > Actinopteri > Cypriniformes > Danionidae > Danio > Danio aesculapii. The sequence goes on along the minus strand of NC_079459.1, from coordinate 13,790,217 downwards.
TGATCAATTAATTGATATTTTTTAAGTATCATAATAATAAATGTGTAATACAGATTTAATTTTTTTGTTTACTTTAACTTATATTCTTTAAACCACCATGTTACACCTTATTATTTGGCAATTTATGTCTAGGGATGTGCAGGTCTAGTCAAAAAATCGACTAAATGGTACTTACTAGTCTACTAGTGGACACTGAAACCAATAGTTGATTACACAAGATAAAAAAAATTAAACTCCTTCAAATCACTATCATTTTAAAGCTAAATAAAAAAAAGAAAAGTTAAAATAATGTGTTTGAAATTAAAAATGATTTTTAAAAAGAGAATCTGGGCAGAAACTGTTTTTACCTCAGACCTCACATGCATTTTTTTGTGACAGTTTTGGTGAGTTTAAAAGTTACCATGGGAAAGACAACAAGTTGTTCTTCTGGAGAGAGATGTCTGTTCCTCTAAACAAAGACATGTTTTCAAGTCTTTGACTTGTTTGTCGTCTCTCCATGCTTGTCAAGAATAATTGTAATGCCTCAGGTCCTGTGTTTCTGATCACGTAACATGATAATTTCACTGAACAAAAATGCATGGTCTGAGTAAGATCAAATGCTTGTGTAAAATAATGAAAACTATGAAGAGAAATAAAGACAGAGATGGCAGTCAGGGATGCATTTAACTGACCTACCATTGCATGATGCACCATTTGAGAAATGAACAATGTCATAACAAGTGTTTGCCAAAACCATCTGCTCTGTCTCAGATCCATAATTGGAACCATGTTAGTAATAATGTAAATAATGTCCGTAATTACATTCTAAATGGGGTGGAGCAATGCTGTCTCACGTCGATTCGTAACTTTTTTATTTAGTAGCTAATTCGTATACGATCTCATTTGTACATTTTAGTATGTTTTTCTTCCAGTAATGGTTGGGTTTAGGGTTTAGGTTTGGTGCCACACCTCCTTTTAAGAATAGTACAGTTTTGTACAACTGAACTACTAGCCACTAAACTGAGAAAATGTGAAAGAGTTACATTTCCTTGTGGTATCAGGCTGGGTGGAGTAACAACAATGTCTATGGCTGGCTCAGTGGTTAGCACTGTCACTTCACAGTAAGAAGGTGGCATTTTTCTGTGTGGAGTTTGCATGTTCTCCCCGTGTTTGCATGGGTTTTCTCCAGGTGCTCCGGTTTCACCCACAGTCCAAAGACATGCACTATAAGTGAATTTAAAACTAATTGGCCGTAGTGTATGAGTGTGAGAGTGTATGGGTGTTTCGCAGTACTGGGTTGCGGCTGGAAAGGCATCCACTCCATAAAAAATATGATGGAATAGTTGGTGGTTCATTCCACTGTGGCAATCCCTGATAAATAAGGGACTAAGCTGAAGGAATATGACTAAATGAATGAATGAGAAGTCTTTTTTTACAACTTTAACACTCAAACCTCTGCAGAAATATTGAATGTTGCCTGTCATATACTAATCCTAATGAGTACTGTGAACTTAATCCATTGAGTAAGCGAAGCTATTTGAGCACAGTAAAACCCAATAAATGTAGAGAACTCAAACCAACTGAGTACTGTAAAACTCAACAAGTTAAGCCAACTCAAACCGTTTAAGGAAACCGATTGCAACAAACCATTTGCGTAAAAAAAAAAAAATCTATATAAGTACTGTAAACTTACTCCATTTAGGTTTAAGTAATGAAGTATTTAATTAACTCATTACCTTTAACACTGAATTCAAAACTCTTTTCAAATGAGTAGAAATAACTTTCAGTCAATTTTGAGCTAACTACACTCATTTCATTTGATAAAGTTGACTGTTGGGTTTTCAGTGTGTGAAAGACTTAAAGATTTAAGATTTAAAATCCATAAAACAGTCATTTAGAGTGACAACTGCTCCTCATATTGGCTGATTTATTACATTTTAATAAATGTCTGATTGTGTTGACAAAACATGCATCTTTCGTAAAATAAAAAAACTTATCCTTATATGAGACATAATTATGACGTACAGCTTTCTTCAAAATGTCTTCCTTTGCATTTAACAGAAGAAAGAAACTCATAAAGGTTTTAAAACAAGTAAAGAGTAAGTAATCGATGACAGAATTTTCATTTTTGAGTTAACTATTCATTTAAAGCCACTTTACACAGAAAAAAAGAATAGAAGCTATATCAATATTCCATATGCAGACAGAAGAGTAGTAGAGTCATTCACTAACGGAGGACAAAAGTGACTGTGGTAATAAAAGAGGAGTGCAGACATTAAACTGGTATTTTCCTGTGATTTGAACTTGCTGCAGCTTGTCAGGAGTCCAATTATCCCTGATCACTGGAGCCAGAATGAAGAGTGACAGGTCACAATAAAATCAGATCTGCAAAAAATCTCCTATTACTCTATTGAATATAATAATAGAGTAATAGAATAATAATAATAATGACATTATACAAATGCAAATTGTCATGAAGAAACTGAAAAAAGCCCCCCATTTTATATTTATGTGGAAAATAATAATTTTCCGTATTTTTTTCATATGTAAAGATTTTTGTGTATTGCTGTATATTCTGTGTTTATTAAGCAATGTAGTATAAGTGTTTTGGACCTGCATATGTGCATAACTAACGTGCTCTGCGCTGGACTTTAGACCAGCTTTCAGCTGGTCAGTGGCGTGGTCTATTTCAGTTCCTCAAAATAGCAACGAACCAACAATACCAACATTTTTAGTTGGGTTGGGTTGGTCTGAAAATTGCAACAAATCGTGCCAAACATGTCTTGCACTTTATTGCACCAGGTGTATGGTAGGGCCCTTCGTCACAAAAAAAACCTTAATGTGTTACTTAGTTACTTTTTAGTAAAGTAACGTGAAAGAATGTCTTATTTTTTGGATTTTTAAGAAAGATAGAGTAATACTACTATTAAAGAAAATTATGTACACATTAAACTATAATTTAAATTCCAAAAAATAATAAACAACCAAAGGATGTGCATTACAGTGATTTTACCATACTTAGAAATTTTTTACAGTCCTAAATCTACTTAGGATTACTGCACTACTTAGTTGCTTTTTAAGCAAATTACTGTGAAAGTATGGTATGGTATTTTTAAAATACAGGCTTAAGAATACAATTTACCTAACGCTGCTCACAGCACCCTATTTTACACCTTATGCCTATTTCTTTACACATATATTGTGTCTGTTGTACTGTATTTGACTCAACAGTCCTGTATTCCACTGTACAGCAGTGTTTATGACTCAGCTGGGGGTGTAATGCAGCTATTGACATGCAAATGTAAATGACCTAGAACTGCTGGTGACCTGGTTCATTCTTTTTGTTTTTGTGCCGTTGGGTCCTCCAGAGAGAAAGAGAGAGAGAGAAAGAGAGGACTCGGATTAACCCACCAGCAAACCACTACATGCATATCTAATGATCCACCTGTGTGTCTGTGAATGTGAAAAATGTGTGTTTGTACTGAAGCATCTGTTTTAAATGCTTCAGTACAAAGATCATCCTCTGACATTTGTAAGGATTTACGAGGTTTATTTATCCAATTAAACTCTTGTTTCCCACAGGAACTCTAAACCAAAATAACTGGGCAAAGAAATACCCATCGTGCAACAATGCCAAACAGTCCCCAATAAATGTTGAAGAGAGCCTGGCGCAGGTCAAAATTCAGTTCCAGAAGTTGAGATTAGAGGGATGGCTGGAAAAAACATCAGATTCAACTACAGTAAAGAATGATGGAAAAACAGGTAAGAGCAACTGTATTTTAAGCATAGTTAAAAATAATAATAATAATAATAACAATATATATAATTAGGCAGGTTATTGTATAACAATGGTTTGTTCTATCGAAAAAAAAATGCTAAAGGGGCTAATAATTTTGACCTTATAATAATTGTAAAAAAAATTAAAACTGCTTTTATCCTAGCCAAAATAAAACAAATAAGACTTTCTCCAGAAGAAAAAATATTATCAGACATACTGTGAAAATTTCTTTGCTCTGTTAAACATCATTTGGGAAATATTTAAAAAAAGAAGAAAAAAAATTTCAAAGGGGGGCTAATAATTCTGACTTCAACTGTATATGTGAGCAATATATACAAGCAATACCACACTTATAGCAGTGTGTCAAGCTGTATATCGGCACTGGTGGGAGGCGTGCGTTGGCACAAGGCTATACAGCCATATTGCACTGCTATGAGGGTGAAATTGTGTTTAAGCAACAGTTCGATGGCATAATTGTGGATGTAAAAAAGAAAATCTAAATTTTTTTGTATGAGGAACTACTTTCTTTCTCCATTCCTTCACATCTACAGCTGACGTCAGAACAGGAGAAACCATTACTAATTCACCAACATCATTTTAGAGCTAGTTGTAATATCTAAAGTGATGACAAAACAGGTTATTTTGCTCATATTTTAAGATTATAATACTGAACGGCATGAAATGGCATCAGTCTAGAGTAATTTCCCAGTATTTCTCTGTTGCAATCGGGATATCACAATAATCAATCCAGAAAAAGCCAAAGCAACGCAAACACTAGATAACTGTTGTGTTTGCGATAAGGAAAAATGCTAAACAAATGCGGGCATTTATTCTTTCTGTTTACTGAACTAGTCTGCAGAAACAAAAACAGGAGACTCATTAGAAACAAACAGATGGCCTTTGTAAAACTCAAGGTTATACAAAGAGTGGCCAACACAAAATACATATATTCCTGATATGTAAGTCCCATATCACACTCAAAACACTACAATTATATGGTGTAAATACAGCACTACAATATACAAAAGAGAGAGATTGACTCAGAAAGTCACTTACCAGTTCTATAATGATTTGATTAGCTGTAGTTTGAAATGAGTTTTTCTCCTCTAAGGGCTTTGTATGCGGTCTCTGTTGCCATCTTGTGGATGGACAACATCAACAGTCTTTGCTCTGCTCAGTATAACAGGCTAATGGCTGCCAATGCACTATATTTTAAAATAGGCACTATTCTTATAAATAAACCACATAGATGCAATCTAAACAACTACATTCTTCCCTGAAAAAGCCTCAAAAGTACATTATGTTGTCCAACAGCTGCAATATTTGTCAAACTGTAGTGCACTGATCTGCTGTCACTTTATGTGGTCGGAGTAATACAAAAGGGTGATAAGGCTGTACGAGTTCTGTTATTATGGGAATATCGTACGGCTATCAGCCAATCAGATTCGAGAACCAGACAGAACTATATGTATATGTGTAATTTAGTTTTTACTAGTAATTTATTGCCTTTTGGACTGTTGACATACCTGGTATCATCATATTTTATTGAAAATGCAAAACATTTTCCTCCATTTTACTTCATTTGTATACTCTTAATGGTATGGAATTTGTTCATTGTGGTATCAGAAATCGTACCGAATATCAAAGTATCGTATCGAATTTGGAAGTGACCACAATGCTTTAAACAGTATTGTTTTTTGTTAAACTGCATTTTGGGAGCTTGATCTGTCGATTTTTGATGTTAAAAATTCAACTGTACAGTTTCACAATGTGGCTTTTATTGACATTTTTAGTAGTTTTTCTTTTTAATTTTTTCTGGGTTGAAACACCTGAGATGCGATTATAGCACTTTAATACAGAAAAAGTTTGATTATAACCCATTTATATCCTCTTATATACTTGCATTTAAATAAATTATTTGGTACATCGCATTTATTAGGTATTATGCACTTTTTTACATCATAAGATAAACAATATCGTCATGTTATTACTTATTTAATTAATTTGGTAATTAATTCTGACTTAATTCTGACTGTCCGTGTATCCCATTGTGGTGTGTGTTCATTGTAGTAGCTTGATGTGAAAAGACATAATTTTCTGTAATTTATGGTTTTCTTCTAGTGGCCATCGATGTGGGAGGAGAGTTTTATGTGAGTGGAGGGGGCCTGAGGTCCAAGTTTAAGGTGGGACGCATCAGTTTCCACTGGGGTCTATGCAACGCCTCATCTGATGGATCAGAGCATGGCCTCAATGGAGAAAAATACCCTTTGGAGGTATTTTACTCTTTCATTTTTTCATTCATTCATTTTCTTTTGGCTTAGTCCCTTTATTAATCAGGGGTTGCCACAGTAGAATGAACCGCCATCTTATGTCCTTTCAGCCACAACCCAACACTGGGAAATACTCTTTCATTTAAAACTAAATTTTTTTTTTCCGTTTTTCATTGAAAATGTATTATGTTTTGTATTCTTGTATTCATTAATTATGTATTACATTTTATTTTAATAAGTATAAATTTTATTTTGCTTATTTATTAAGTCACTTTATACATTCAGCTGGTCTGTATTTATTTATTTATTGTTTTCTTTTAATCTGTGTATTTTTATTAAACTTAGTTTATTTTTACAACATTATTTATTTATACAAAATATTAGATTTATTTAACTCTTTTACTTTTAATAAGCTGTCTAGTTTATTTATTATTATTTTTTATTGTAAAATATACTTTTTATTTGTATCTTTTTTAAATAACAACTGAGTGCACACTTTTTGTCGCTATAAATATACAAATTAGTTTGTATTGTTTATAAAATATATGGTGATTTGTTTATTTGTTCCTTTGCTATTTATTTTTCATTTTACTCTATATATTTTAAATCGTATTATTGAATTATTTTTATTGATTTAAAAGTAATAATTTAATTTAATTTAATTTAATTTAATTTAATTTAATTTAATTTAATTTAATTTAATTTAATTTAATTTAATTTAATTTAATTTAATTTAATTTAATTTAATTTAATTTAATTTAATTTAATTAGCTGACTGAGCATTATCTCTCACTTTTAATATAATATCATTAAAAAAGCATACATATATTGATCAGCTGTTGTTTGTTTCTGGCACAGATGCAGATATACTGTTATGAGGCAGATGTTTTCAGTGACCTCGATGAGGCCTTTAGAGAAGGAGGAAAGATTACAGCGTTGACTGTGCTGTTTGAGGTGAGTATGACAATTATATTAATATATACATTTTACATTGTGGACTTAATTATTGGTGGACTTATTTATTTGATACTGTATATTAAACATCCTCACTCCACTCTGAAATAATAATTTTAGACAGGCCTTGACATTCTTCAAAGCCTCACCCCGCCCAACATTTAGCCTGAGGTACTGAACAGTTTCAGAAATCCTCATCTTCACACGAATGTTTTGATGGACTAGAATGTAAGAATGTCGCTAAACCTTCAGTATATGGTGGCTTTTCCCTGAGGATATTCTGGAACATTTCATGAGCAATAACATAAGGTTGTGTCTTTGAATATTGTGTTGTTTTTTCAGTTTCATGGTGCGCGTTTTGAGCACAAAGCTTGTATGAACCTGTCTTGTTTTGAATGCAGATATATGTGGTTAGATGAGAGGTGGCAAAATCAGATTTTTTCTTTTGACAAAAAAAAAATAAAAAAATTCTTGAATCAAATCTGAGAAGGAAAAAAAAGAGAAATACCTAATAAGAACACAGTTTGGGTGTCCACATTCTTTTAGTCACAAAGAAGGTTAAATGGGCAATTATTATGTTGCTTTGTAATGAAAGGCATTATAATTAGTTTTTTATTTTATAATTATACTATAAACTCAGAAATAAAGGTACAAAATGTGTTACTAGAGGCAGGGGCGGACATTTTAAATGTGTGTGTGTGTGTTTGGGCGGTGGGGGGTGGGGGGTTTCTAAATGGTCTGTCTCTAAAAGTGAGGGGGTTGCTACGCCCCTGACTGGAGGAGTAGAGTGAGTACAGTGAAAAGGTATACTTTAAGGCTGCACATTAGTAACTTTAGGGTACACTTTTGTACCTTTTACAGTAATGTGAGGTTTTTTGGAATTAACATGTACCTTTAGAGGTTTAAGGAGTACTTTTTTAAAAATGTTAAACAAATTTGTGTGTGTTGAGCATCATTTTAGACTTTTTTTAGACTTTTAGACATTTTAGACTTCAGCTTTATTTGTGGGGAAAACTGCATAATTTTGAGCTTTTGTCAGCTAATTTCATCTTCTGGGTTTAAAATAGTTTTGGGGAGGGATCAAAATCTGTGACGTAGCGCAAATCTGCTAGTGTAGTGATGACACGTTGGTTTCTCATTATTATTCATAGCAGAGTTTTTTTATCCTATGAGAAGACCCTGCTTTATAATTATTCATGAGAGCACGTGCTTTCTGAAGGCAATGCAGACCTGCCAAGCTGTGAGACCCAATGATTGCGTGAGACCACGTCTGCACAGCATGTGTCATATGTGCTTGTTTCCATGATCCACTGGGCTTGTTGCATAGTTTTCCCTGCTGTTCTGTCAGGTTTTCAGCAAGCATTTTTGATGGGAGAGAGCTGTACGAGAATTGAAGAATGGTGGACTTTGTCTTTTATAAATTGAGTTTGTTACCATTCAGACACATCACCTATATCCGTGTTCGCCCTTAAAATCATACAGATTACCAGCAGGGTTAACGGTTGGAACAGACAGGGCAAGAGACATGCTGCACTGCTATCCACTGTGTCTGCATTCAGATCCAGGCATTGAGGAGGAGAGAAGTCCTCCTCATTTATAATGTTTATATAAACTCGATTATCTTTATGATGATATAACAAATTGTGGTTATGTGTATATGAAATTACAAATAACGTGTAGCAGGGCATTAAATTACTGTTTATTTCTTTGCATTTTAAATTTGTAAACTATAAAATCAAGCATCTCCTCACGGTTTGTCTAATTTTGTGAGTCGACTGATACAGTTGTTTGCTCCCCTCTTTTTCCCCTGCTCTGCCGGCCACACCCACTCCCCCCTCTGCTCACAGAGCTCCACGCCCATCTCAGAGTTTTAAAAAAAAAAAATCAGAGCTAGAACTGAACCGAAACAAAAAAGTACCTTTTAAAAAGATATCACTCCAGAGTCTCTGAGCTTCTGAGAGTGTATAAATGTGTGCTACAACTTTACGTCTATTAATATGCTTTATATTTTATGAGTTTTATTTTATTATGCCCTGAATACTGGAAAAAATTAGGCCTAAAGGATTTCTAGCCAAAATTATACATGACTATTTATCTGATTTCTTTCCCTTCCACATTCTACAAATATAAAAAAAATAACATGGAATTACGTCATTAACTTTTTAATCATCTAACTGTCAAAATTAGTCAGTTGTTCTTTAGTCAATTATGAATATGTCAAATTTAATGACTGGTAATACTCAAGTTTTAAACTATAAACTTGAAAATGTGGATAAAAATACTCTGAGATAACAAAATCTGAATCTACTTATTATTGTGGATCTACTTATGACCCATATATTATCTTGATATCATAAAAGGCATTAGTCATTGATTATCTCTGACTATTATTGACACACTATATCAAAAGCCCGTTTCATACCTATAAACCTTTCTGGAAAACTACCAGTAAATTGCTGTGAAGGGCTCATGTGAACAGCTTGCTAGAAGGGATACAGCTGCGACTGGAAGTTATTTATATTAGTTATTAAATTACTCATTCATTGTATTTTGTAAATATCTACGCCTACCCCAAACCTCACAGTAATGTAAAAACAGTAATTATGTATTATTTATATTATTTATTACATTATTTTTCAAATGAATTGTATTTTATTTATGTCTACCCCTACCCCAGCCCTAGACAGTAGTGTCGAGTTCACTCAGAGCAGGTTTTTAGAGAATATAGTTGTAAGTCCTGATAATTTACAGGTATGAATCTGGCTCCAGAATGTGGTTTTCACCCCTGTAAATAATTGTAGCATGTGAGAACATAACCATATAAAAGCGATAGTTGAGCACAAAATAAGACATTTTGATGTTGTTAATGGTAAGAGTTGACATTTATAGTAATGCAGTAGCATGTTCATGGCTATCAAATTCCAACATAGTTTATCATGTATTGTTTTCTGTTATTACTTTTCAATTGCTGCTATTTCTCTGATTTTTGTTTATGATTCTCACAACAGACAAGCACAGAGGATAATGACAACTATACAGCCATCATTGATGCAGTCAACAGCGTCAGCCGTTATGGTATGTACAGGCTTCATGTTTACAGTGTAAAGCAGGATAAAAAAAGGAATCGTTCAACCATCACTGTGTGCATTATTTGTTCCTACAATGAAAACTAGAGATGTGCCACTTTGTCTATTAGACTAAATATTATAATATAATTTGATATAAGATATATGATTAAAAAAGTAATGTGACAGCTCAAATTAACTTTACATGTATTTATGAAAACAGTCTGCTTTAATGTTATAAAGATCCCATTGCATGCTTGCAGTATATCATCTTATTTAAATGTATTTATTCATGGCCATATATGCAACTGCACCAATTGTAGTTTTGTGCATTTTGAGTCTTTTCTACATGTTTTATAAAAGGTATTTAGCACAAAAAACTTTTTAAGAACAAATAATTATAGAAGGAAACACATGATGTCGGTATATTCTCTAAAAGTGTACTGAGAGGAAACGACAGTAAAAGAATTGTGACAGCAAGACATCAGTACAAAATTGTATTTTCAAAGCTTGAACTCCGTACATTTTCATTCATTTTACAAAAAATTGTTTTAGGTTTGAATTTATCTGTCCCAAAAAACTACAAAATACCATTTACTGCATCTTCTACCACAATCTAAAATCTGATTAAGATTCATTCGGGATTCTGTATCCCCAGAAAGAGGAAACATGTAGAGAGGAAATTGTAGTACACATAATACACACATATTTCACAAATGTACACTCAATTACATTTACAAAAATATGTTGTTTTTGTCAGTTTTTTTGTCCTGTGAAAACATCTTAAGATTCCTAAGTAAAGATAACATACATAAGTAGTAAAGTGACTTTTTGTTTTGTGAAATGGATTTATGATTCACCAATTATTTGCTGATGGCTTTAAATCAAAATTTCAAAGGGGGAAGTAATATTTGTACCACAGTAGTTGTGTTTCCATTCTAAAATGTATCAAATCTTTTCAAAGTTCGCAAAAAAATTTAAATTCCACAAAGTTGTTAGAGCCGCCGAATGCAGTATTGGTAACCAAGTAACCAACAGTAAACAAAGCAAGCATAATGGACTTTATTCAGCAAATGTGTTTCCATCTAACATTAATTACATTAACCCTTAAACGCAAGTGCAAAAACACCTCAAGCAAGCATATTTTTTTGTGTAATTAAATGGATTTTATTTTAAATTTTGCATTTCCATCATTCGTTTGTCATTCAAAACTTCCAAATTAACACAGGGTGATGGAAACCCAGCTATTGACAGATATTTGTTCTTGTTTTGAGCACTAAACAAGACTTAATTCCTTTGTTCAAGTAAGTTGATCTTGATTTGATGTTCATATTTATGTAGCGCATGCAAATGCTTTCCTGCAACGGCTTTATCAATTTAAAGTGATATAGTTCATCCAAAAATAATTTTCTCAAAGCTGAATGAGTTTCCTCTTTTTGTTGAATTCAAAAGATAGTGTTTTGAACAATGTTGGCAACCAAACAGTTGGTTTCCACTGACCTCCATTGTATAAATTATTCTCACTATTTGGTTGCCAGCATTCTTCAAAACATCCAAGAAGGACATGTTTGAAACAACTCGAGAGTGAGTAAATGGGTCAAATTTTCATTTTTAGGTGAACAATACCTGTAAGACTTGGTGGTGCTTTTCAATTCCAGTTTGAGTTTTATATCATCCTCTATCATAATATCATTAACAATAGTCAAAAGCAAGAGGCGGATCCACATGCTGTCTCTTTATGTGAAATGAAATAAAAACAAAACAAAGGCTAGAACAAAAACCCACAGTACAAACACATTCACAAGAGAACAGACAACAACTATATACAAACATTCAATGGCTAACAAACACAGACTGAAACACGGGCTATGCAGTGTAATCAAAGTTCATCAACATCAGTTGTGAGGTGCAGAAGATTATGGGATGTGTAGTTCGGTTGATTGGCATATTTGAGGTGTGACCATGACAATCATATAAGAAAAAATATACACAGGTTTTTTAATTTTGTTTAAATATTTTATTATTTTATATTCCAGGATATATGGTGTTTAGCTCTTAACTATTTAAGTGACCTGACACGGCAGGTTAAAAAAAAACATTCTGGCATCTTTTATTTACATATGAGTTAAAAGCATTTAAAAGCAGAATTCCTTAATGTATTTGACACCCTCATCCATACAATTTTAATAAAATTGGAATGCTTTCAAAAGTCAAAATGCACCATAAAAGTGATGCACACAATTCATTTTATATTCAAAGTCTTCTGAAGTCACATTTAGGTTTGTTTGAGGAAAAAAATACTAAAATTCCTTTCTCCATTCATTTACTAATTCATTTATGTTACCAAATTCTTTTTTTTCTTTTGATCAGGAAAGAGTGGTGCCATTTCTCCGTTCACTATGCAGGGTCTCCTGCCCAGTTCCACAGAAAAGTACTTTATCTATAATGGCTCTCTGACCACCCCTCCCTGCTCGGAGACTGTAGAGTGGATCGTCTTCAAAAACACAGTGGCCATCTCAGATGTTCAGGTCAGCTTCATTGACAGTTGTTTTCCCCCTGCTAGCTCATCAGGATTAGAAATTAATTAAGCCATGTTAAAACAAAGGTCAATAAAATAAAGGAAAAATACATCACAAATTTAAGATAAAGGGTCAATAAAGCTAAAATGTAAGGGCTATTGCTAATAAAGTGTAATATGAAAGCACATGTGTTAACTTTCTTTATTATATTTAGATCTGTGCACACCACATTGGGTTTCTTTTAACATGTTTTTTTATTGATTAGCTGTAGGCTCTAGAACAGTCATCAGAAACGTTGTCATACAGTGTTATGCCTGGATTTCATAAATAGCCTTGCATTTACTAACACAGACTATATTTGAAGTATTTGGAAGTAACTCGTGTTTTCCTCCTGTAGAAAAACGTCATAAGAACAATGCTTAGTGGCTTAATGTATAACAACAGTGTTTTTAAAAAACAACACTTTATTGATATAGTGTACAACCAAGCGCAAGTGGTTAGAACACAAATGAGTGACAGGTAATGAAGTATTAAGTGTTTCCCCCAAAGAAAAGCCAGTCTAAGCAAAGTGCTAGCTGGCGTCTGCAGCTCCGCTCACACTCCACCTCTTTGCCCTTGTTTGGAATCCCCCGGTCAGTGCAATGATGCACAAACAATATGGCGACCGTTGGCCACGCCTGCTTGTAGCTTCTTTTGTGTTCTTCAGAAACCTATGGCTGATATCACGGATACAACGTTCATATCTTTTACAGTCTAAGTAACTTATTTGTCATTAAAATGAAAGCAAATTTAAAAATTGAGTTTATATGTCTTTTGTAGATTTTACATATAGAAAAAAATGTCCATGTTTTTAAAAAATGTTCATTCATTAATTTTCTTTTCGGCTTAATCACTTTATTAATCAGGGGTCGCCACAGCGGAATGAATCGCCAACTTATCCAGCACATGTTTTACATCCATACACCCTCACTCATACACTACGGACAATTTAGCCTTCCAAATTCACCTGTACCGCATGTCTTTGGACTGTGGGGGAAACCGAAGCACCCGGAGGAAACCCACGCGAATGCAGGGAGAGCGTGCAAACTCCACACAGAAACGCCAACTAACCCAGGCGAGGCTCAAACCAGCAACCTTCTTGCTGTGAGGCGACAGCACTACGTACTGCACCACTGCGTCTCCCATTAAAAAATCATAGTATAGATAATTAAACTTAGCATTTATAAAGATTTTGATACTTTTAATGATCCTTTATATCAGGGATTGACAAACACCTGCCAACCCACCAAATTGCGAATGCAGATTTTTTAAGATTAGAATTTCAGTTAATGACCATTGATCAATATGCGTTCAAATGTGATCTTAGAGTCAAGAAGCAGCATAACTGATAAGTGTTCGCACAAGCAAAAGAAAGCAGACGAATACCGAATGAGAAGATTCTCGCTCACTGGCGACAGTGTCGTGCACAGCTGATATGATGCACTCTAGTGAAACGCAACTGTGATCGTTCATCTTTGAAATAGACTGGGAAAAAAGCAGTGCTTAAGATTTTTGGCAAAATTTTACAAAGATTATTAAAATTTGTGGCAAATAAATAATTCCTTTGGTGTGGCCAGAAAAAAAGATAAATCCTTAGCAAAATGGGTAAATCCTTAGTGTTGAGCCCTAAAAAATGTGAAATAATACTAATTGCAATGTGACACTTTGAAACCACAACCCATTTGCTTATGCTCATTGAGCTAGGTTACAACACACAAAAATGTTTAATTAACAAGAAAGCATATGGACATAGCACAAAAAATTAAATCAAGTCATTTTAGCATGCCAAAGTCAAATTTCTGCATATGAAATAAATATTTACCCAATAACAAATATGTGGCTAGTACAAATGACAAGTGGCAAGTAAGTTGGTTTTCTTGCAATTCAATATGCTAGCAAATGTAGAGACAAAGTCAAAATGAGACAAAGACTGCAGGCAACATAACACATAAATAATGAAAAATACCTTTTAGTCCGGTAAACTTTTTCCATTCATCTAAACTTTTTAAATTTTTTGAATTGATGGCAGCTACCTACATGTTGTTTTGGAAGACCAATACAGGATGTTTTCCTATCTAAATATTCATCTAAACCCTGAGGCCATCTTCACCCAGACTGATATTGTGACTGTGGCTGCTATTTGTCATATGGCGTCTGTTGCGCAACACTGATTCTATATGTCACAGACACTCAGGAACTGTAAACAATTAGCTTGAAATGACACACACACCCAGACATGATGGTACAAACATCAATTATCATTCCGAGTCTTCTTTTACTTTGTTAACAGATCCGCTTGTGTGTTCTGTATGTACATTTACTTTCTATTTGACGTTTACTTGCTTAGAAAATCATTGGTAACTCTTTACAATAAGGTTGTTTTAGTTAATGTTAGTTAATGCATTTACTATTATGAACAAACACTGAACAATACATTTATCACAGCATATGTTCATGTTAGTTAATAAAAATACAGTTATAGTCATTATTAGTTCATGTAAGTAAATGCATTAACTTACATTAAATAATTGTAAAGAGTGACCAAATCATTAAATCTTGTATTGATATGTAAGATAACATAAAAGGGAAGCCAACTCCCTCTCTAAAGGAAAGTCGACAGCAATTTTAACTATTGTGATATCGAATGCCGCACATAAAAAGTAAGCTGTCATTAGAAGAATTAGAGGGAGCAAGAGTAGGGTTACACGTCACAGAAGACTGTAAATGCTTAGATACGGCCTTTGTGTTGTGTGTCATTCAGACTGGGGCTGTAGCCCTTAAGGGACTAGCAAGTCGATACAGGTTGCAGTTGAAACGCATGGTAAAAGCAGTTTTACCACAAGATAACAAACCCACGCCTGCTGACGTCACAATGGAAATGACATTGACTCACACACATTAAAGAGCAGCTTTGATGTCCGAACACAATGGTGGAAATCTTGCCTATGGGCAACACTGTTTGTGTAAGGTTGAATAAAAACTGCGTGTAACAGTTTGTATAGAGATAGTTATGTTTTATTAAGGCACGTTTGGGATTTCTAATCCTGTAACTTGGCATGAAAATGTAAAAGTAAGTGTTCAAAATACTGAACGCATGAGTAAAAAGTTGCTCCTACTAAATAAGTACTCAAGTGTAGTGAATATTATCTGACATTATACACTGCAAATGAAAAATGTAGCTTACATCAGTGTCATTTAAGGTTTTTAAAAGTTCAATCATTTACATTTTGTCATTTAGCAGATGCATTTCAGATCCTAAGTTGATTGAGCTTTTTTAACTAATCAGACAAACAGGAAAACCAATAAAGGAATAACTGGTAAGTGCTATTGTCAATCAGTTAAGTGTTGATGAAACATATTTGTCTTATTTGTCTTCAGACGCTTCTTAAAAATGGCCAGAGACTCAGCTTTTTACGTAGAGTTTGGCAAGTCATTCCACCAGGACGGGATGTTAAAGAGCCATGAAACCCTATGAAACGGCAAATCCGGGTTTCACCATTTCCAGATTCTAAAAGCTCTTGGGTTAAAAATGCTCCTTATAAACATATTTTTGGCGTGTGTTAGCAGGGGAAATGGAGACAAAACCTTTGTTGCAGCACATTTAAAAACGCAACACTGACGACCAACGTCTCAACAGTTCTTCTACTATTTGTTTTAATTACGGTTGGCAACACAACGTGGCATTTCTCTGAACACTGCAACAGGTAAAAATAGTCTTCGAAGCTATATCATGCATATTAATGAAGTTGCACCTCATTCACATTAGAGCGCGCTGATTCGTTCAAACCAGGTCTTGCTCTTGAATTAATGCTAAAAACTCAATGACTTCACGTATACCGGCCGGTTGCTTCAAAAAAATTTTTTTTAAACCGGAAAAACAAATTTGCTCTAAACAAACCAAAAAAAAAAACAATTTTCACTTTTTAGTGATATACTGTATGTGTCCTAATAGTGTTTTAGCAACGCGGGACATATATATGACTGTCAACATCTCAAAAAATGTGTTTAGGTGTTTCATGACCCTTTAAAGGTGAAAGCCCTTGCAATCAATTTTGTGCTCCTATTGGATGTAATCAGGAAGCAACATTTAGTAGCAAAGCGCAGAGTCTTGCTGGGTGCATAAGCCTGAAGTTGAGGATTGAGGTAACGGCTTGCAGAGCCAGTGGTTGTTTTGTAGGCAAATGACAGTGCCTTGAATTTGATACGAGTGGCGTTTGGCAGCTAGTTTAGACTGATAAATAAAGGTGCGAGATGCTCTCTTTTGGTTTGTTGAAGCATTCTGGATCAGCTGCAGAGGCTTGAAGATGTTGGTTGGGATGCCTGTACAAATAGTTGAGCAGAATGTTCAGATAAAAAATGTCTGACCTTTCTAATGTTATATAGTGCAAGTCTGTATGATCATGCTACTGCAAGATCTACTCCTAGGTTTCTGATGGTCATGGAAGGTGTGATCGTTGAAGTGCCCAACTCTATGGTGAAATTATTGATTAGTGTTGGGGAGGCTGGGATTACCAGCAGTTTAGTTTTGGAAAGGTTTAGTTGAAGTTAATGGTCCTTGACCCAGACAGATATTCCTGTCTGACATGCTGATATTAGGGCAAAGATCATCAGGTCATAAGGCTGGAATTAAAGGTAGAGTTGGTTGTCACCAACATAGCAAAAGTCAGGAAAAGTCATGTTTCTGAATGACAAACCCAAGTGATGTCATGTAGATGGAAAAGAGAAGCGGCCCTAGAATAGAACCCCGAGGTACCCCAGTAGCAAGATTTTGGGGTTTGGAACACTTCTCCTCTCCAAGACATCCTGATTGACCTACTTGAGAGGTAAGAGCTGAACCACTGTAGTGTGGTTTCTGATGTCCATTGTATTGATGGTTGCCAAAAAAATTGGGTGGTTACCCATGTCAAAAGCAGCAGAAAAACATTTGCCATTCATAGACAAGCACACAGAAAGCATGTAAATATTGCATTTACATGCAAAGAAAAATCAGTGTAACCTAAAAATCTTTAAAAAAGAGGCAAAAATCTAGCTGTGTCTATATTTTAACACTTTCGTTATGCACTTTCAATCCTGACTAACAAGTAGGAGTGTCCAGCAAGGTCATGCAGTACTGATCGAATACATGCATAATGTGGATGTGTTTGAAAACGTAACATTCTGTACTGCATTAAGCTTTTGTTTAAGGCCATTTGGCAACTTCAGCCATCATGTGCATCCTTCATTTTCTCATCAGTGAGATGCAGTCTAAACAGTCTCTGACTCATTGTGTTTGCCAATTTTGTGTTGTCTTAAGTAAATTTAATGCTTCCACACTGTACATATTTGCTGCCTTTATAAAGCGTCATTGCCACAGACTAATTTTTCTACTTGGCCAATCACTGTAGACAAGAAAAAATCAACAATATATTGTAGTGACTGCAGGTTGAAGAAAAGTAAAAGTACTAATACAGCACTACAATGTTCATTCATTTATTAATTTTCTTTTCGGCTTAGTCCCTTATTAATCTGGGGTCGCCACAGCAGAATGAACTGCCAACTTATCCAGCACATGTTCTACGCAGCAGATGCCCTTCCTGCTGCAACATATCACTGGGAAACATCCATACACACTCATATGATACGGACAACTTAGCCTACCTAATTTACCTATACCACATGTTTTTGAACTTGTGGGGGAAACCAGAGCACCCGGAGGAAACCCACGCAAATACGGGGAGAACATGCAAACTCCACACAGAAATGCCAACTGACCCAGCTGAGGCTCGAACCAGCAACCTTCTTGGTGTAAGGCAAACGTGCCACGCACTGCGCCACCGTGCAGCCCAGCACTAACATGTACTCAAGTAAAAGTGTTTTACTAGTAAAGTATTACTCTTCAAAATAAAACAAAATATTACAAAAAAAAAAAAAAAAAGTATTACTCTTCAGAAAAACTATTCAGTTTCAGAGATTTTGAGTGTTTGTAATTTGTTACTTCAAACAACTGTACTTACAAACCTGTCAATACTGTTTCTGTCTACCAATTTATACAAACCTGAACTTCAGTATTTACCCAAACACACTGAAACAGCTCCACTGTTTTAGTTCCACTGTATGAAGAAAGTTTGTGCATAGGTATGTCCCGATCAGGTTTTTTTGCCCTCGAGTCCGAGTCATTCGATTTTGAGTATCTACCAAAACCTGGGGGGCAGCACAGTGGCTCAGTGGTTTGTACTGTCACCTCACAGTAAGAATGTCGCTGGTTTGAGTTCCAGCTGGACCAGTTGGCATTTCTATGTGGAGTTTGCATGTTCTCCCTGTGTTGCCGTGGGTTTCCTCTGGGTGCTCCGGTTTTCCCCACAGTAAAAAAGACATGCTCTATAGGTGAATTGAATAAAGTAAATTGGCAATAGTGTATGAGTGTGAGTGTGTACAGGGAGGAGATACAGCATCTGGCCACTTGGTGCACCGACAATATTCTGCTCCTCAACACCAACAAGACCAAGGAGCTCATTGTGGACTTCAGGAAGGGACGAACAGGCTCACATGATCCCATCCACATTAATGGGATGCCTGTTGAGCCAGTCTCATCCTTCAAGTTCCTGGGGACCCACATCTCAAAGGACCTTTCCTGGACCACCAACACCACCAGCCTGGTCAAGAAGGCTCACCAGCGCCTATTTTTCTTAAGGAAACTTAAAAAGAACCGGCTTTCATCAGCTGTCTTGGTGAACTTCTACCGCTGCACAATAGAAAGCATCCTGATCAACTGCGTCACAGTCTGGTATGGAAGCTGCTCTGTTGCTGAGCGTAAGGCACTGCAGCAGGTGGTGAAAACTGGCCAACGCATCACAGGGACCACACTGCCAGCCATAGAGGACATCCAGAAGAAACGCTGTCTGTGCCAAGCATGCAGTATTCTTAAGGACACCTCTCACCCTGCTCACAGACTGTTTTCTCTCCTGCCTTCCGGCAGGCGCTTCAGGCTCCCCCGGACAAAAACCAGCAGACTGAGGAACAGCTTTTTCCCCAGAGCTGTCTCCCTTTTGAACTCTGCCCCTCACTGACTCTTTTGCCACCCCCAATACACCCCCCACACTCCTCTAACTTATACTCCTCACAATCACTGCACTGTTTAACATTTGCACACTTAAATTTGCACATATTCATTGCACTACATTGCACTGATTCACTTATTTGAACTGTACATACCCACTGCACATGGACATTTCTAATTATGTACACACCCACTGTACATCTACATTTGTAATTATGCTTATCTATCTGCACACTTCTGATTACTAATAGCATCCTGTACATATATTCATTTATTGTAAATCGCTGTTCATAGCTAATACAACCTGTATATAATGTTCATAGTACATCCATCTGTAAATATTACTATAGTTTTTCTATAACTGCACTTTATAACTTATACCTGTATCCTGCACTTGCTGCTATTGCACTGCTGGTTAGACCTAAACTGCATTTCGTTGCCTTGTACTTGTACATGTGTAATGACAATAAAGTTGAATCTAATCTAATCTATATGTGTTTCCCAGTACTGGGTTGCGGCTGGAAGGGCATCCGCCTTGTAAAACATGTAGTGGAATAGTTGGCGGTTCATTCCGCTGTGGTGACCCCTGATAAATATGCGAGTAAGCGTAAGGAAAAATTTTATTTGAATGTACATGTCATGTACACAATATTTAGTTTCACTATTACATAAATGCTATTTAATCTGATAGACCTATAATCTTAAATCTTACTCAAAAATACTAGGTTTCCTGGTTTGTTTTCTAATCTGAAACGCTGTTTGTGTCCACAGCTGGAGATGTTCTGTGAGGTGATGACCATGCAGCAAGTTGGATATGTCATGCTGATGGACTACCTGCAGAATAACTATAGAAATCAGCAGGAACAATTCATGGGACAGGTCTTCTCATCTTATACTGGCGTGGAGGAGGTCCACACTCCGAGTATGTACTACACTTACACACATTCGCACATAAACAAACTAGGGTAGCACGCGTCTGGAATCATTCATTCTGAAGCTCTTAAAGGAGTCAGGCAGTTTGAGGGTCATGGATCTAATTAGCCTTCAATGCGAAGCTAATCCCAACAACTGCTTCTCAATTAAATAAGGTTTCTATTTTTACATGACAAAGCCCTCCAGACATTTTCCTACTTTCTATTTATAAATATAGACAGACATTTGGCCCATTTTTAGCCATATTCAGGGTTTTTATGGCTCTTTATGGGTGACTCCATATAATTTTATGGTTGTTTTATATGAATAATTACTAACAAATACAAAACAAAGGCTGTAATTAATATTTTACTGTAAAAAATGTTTATTTAAATATTTTAAATTAGACCAGTTGTTATTTCTGTGTGGAGTTTGTATGTTCTCCCCATGTTTACATGAGTTTCCTCATGGTTCTCCAGTTTCCCCCACAGTCCAAAGATATGCGGTATAAGTTAATTGGTTTAACTAAATTTGCCGTAGTGTATAAGTGTGTGTGTGTAAATGAGGACGTGTATGGGTGTTTCTCAGTACTGTGTGGCGGCTAGACTGGTATCGGCTGCGTAAAACATGTCAGAATAGTTGGCGGTTCATTCCACTGTGGCGACCTCTGAAACAGAAACTAAGCTGAAGGAAAATGAATATTTTAAATTGTAAATATAGAGAATCAGAGCATGTTTTACAAGTATTTCCACTTAAACATTATGTTTAATTCATTGCTAAGATTTTATAAATGTAATTTCTAAGTGTAATTCCACCTCCAGGTTTTTGGAGCCAAATTAGTGTCTTTTATTTATTTATTGAAATATCTAAATATATTTTCCCCTACACTGTAAACCCTAATAAGTTGAGACTACTCAAAGGATTTGAGCAAAGTGATTCCCTCAGTTCGTTTGAGTAATGGGAAATGAACAACTCAATTAATTGTGTTGACCAAATGTGGTCTCTTCATTCAATTGAAATGTTTAATAACAGATAACTTAAACTTACTAATAATTGGACTAAACTTCCAAGTTTTCAGCTTTTATATTCTTTACTTACTTACTCCCAGGGTCGTTTATGTAGAAGTTGATATTTAGCCACACCATGTTGGTGTTTCATTTTGTCGAATTTTTATGAGGTGGGTCATTAGCCCAACGGCCAACCCCCAACCTGGAGGACCAGGACATACACACATACATTACGAACAGTTTAACACCCAATTCACCTATAGCGCATGTCTTTGGACTTGTGGGGGAAACTGGAGCACCTGGAGGAAACCCACACCAACACGGGGAGAGACCCAGCTAGACTCGAACCAGTGACCTTCTTGCTACACACTGCGCCACCTTGTTACCACTGCGTGTATATCAATTAAGAAATGTATACAGTATAAGCATTTAAATATCTACTTACTAATTTAACTTTTCTCTTTGGCGAGATGGGTTCAGTAGTGCCTCTGTCCTGCTGCGCTTCAGCAAAATTCAGCATCACAAGCAAAATGACCACCTTGTGTCATATAACATATATCGACCAATCAGCGCTTTTATCAAGGCAGAATTTCAAGCGCAACCAATCATTTTAAACAGAGACAAGGTGAATCTTTTAAAGAAATTAAAATGTAAGTTCAAGGAACTTAAAATATTAATTTAAAGTTTTGATGACAAAACTTGGTATTTTAGGTAATGTCAAATTATATCTATGCAATATCTTTAGTAATGACAACAGCAGGGTTTACAGTGTACTTATACAGTATATTTTTCTACTTTAAGGATTTTTACACATTTTAAACAAGAATTTAGACACAAATATATGTTTAAAAAATGCCTTTTGGACATGGAAAGATAGATATTCTGAAAAGCAGTGTTGAAAATGCAAGAATGTTTCAATGGTTTAAAAAATACATTTAGATTTGAGCAGTGTTAAAAATATGTTCACTGAAAAGTGTAAGATATTATACAGAGTTAATGTTTTTGATGAATTATTATTATATTATTCGATTTATTTATTTTTTTAAATTATTTTAAGAAATGAAACAGAAATTTATCAGGAATTACTAAAACAGTAATTTCGAGTATTTTTTTAATTAAAAGGATTTTTAGATATTTTACCTGAGAAATTATACTGAAAATCATAAATAAATAAATAAATAAATAAATAAATAAATAAATAAATAAATAAATAAACAAAAAAATAAATATATACTTTAGTCAACTTTTGAAGTGGATCATCACCTTTCCTCAGAGCTGTACTTAAAAAATCTATTGAGCAATACCCATTCTTGTGTTAAGATAATTTTGCAAACCACTTTTGATTCACTTCAAATGTTGACTATATTTTATGCTGTAAATTGTATGCATATTGATGTGTCATTTTTAATTCAGATGAAAAAGTATATTGTTTTAAAGATTTATTTAAAAATAAGACTAACATAAGCATTGAAGGGGAGACATGGTGCCTCACAGCAAGAAGGTCACTAGTTCGAGTCCTTGGCTTGGCCAGTTGGCATTTCAGTGTGGAGTTTACATGTTCTCCTCGTGTTTGCGTGGGTTTCCCCCGGGTGCTCCGGTTTCCCCCACAGCCCAAACAACACATGCGCTATAGCTGATTTGAATAAACTAAATTGGCTGTAGTGTATTTGTGTGAACGTGTGGGTGTTTCCCAGTACTGGGTTGCAGCTGGAAGGATTTCCGCTGTGTAAAACAAGTGTTGGATAAGTTGGCGGTTCATTTCACTATGGTGACCCCTGATTAATAAAGGGACTAAGCCGAAGAAAAATCAATGAATGAATAAGCATTGAAGACATGTTCATGTATAATTTCTGTATATTATAATTCTGTGAAACACAAAATTTGTTCAAATATTAGGAGTGTTTTTACAAAATGCGTTCTTTTTGTCTTTCACTAATTCTTTGCTCAGCGAGACCTGTTCATTTCACAGCAGTGCTTTCAGATCTGAACTGGTACTTTCCGCTTTAGCAGATCATGGAACATCGATGTCCCCATTTCAGATTCCTATGCTACAGGGCAAACTGGCACGTCTGGCACGTGGGAGTTGCTTTTACAGAGGCCATCAGCAATGGAAATGTCCCACTTGTGTCATTTCTAACATAGATACGCTCCAACATGTGTCTTAGCTTAAATTGACTCCCATGGAAAGTCATTGTAAAATCAATGCTGCGTTATTACTTTGTAAATTCTCAGAGATTACTTGAAAACCTTAGGAAGAAAAAAAAAATTGTGAGGGTGGAAATGTGTTTAAAATGATTTCTGGGCCAAAGTTTACACTTATCAATTTGAATTACTGATATTATAATCTTCTGCTTTCTGTAAATCTGTCAGTTTCAGTATGTACGTATCATTTAGACTAGCACAACAAGCAATTGTGTGTTTAAAAGACATCTAATATTCAATTAAATTTATTTCTATAGCGCTTTTACAATGTAGATTGTGCCAAAGCCGCTTAACATAGAAGTTCTAGATCTCACAGTTGAAGTTGTTTAGTTCAGTTCAGATGTCTTGTCTAAGTTTAGGCTGTTGGTGAAGATCTAATAGATGTCTAACAATAGAACAAAACTAGACTAGTCATCAAACACACAGATTAGACAGACTTCACATGTTTCTGTGTATTTGATGACTTGTTGGACTATTGTTAGACGTCTATTAGACTTACATTCACAGACCAAATTTAGCTTTGTTTTAGCCGAGAGGTCTATGTTTAGACGTCCATTAGACATCTATTAGACTTCTATTAAATACAAAAATGTGCTTGCTGGGAAGGGAACATGAAGTCAAAAGCAGCTAGCCAAACCAGATTTACTGAACTCCATCACTGTGCTCGCAGTATTACCAATGTTTACTCTCATCAATCTTTCTGTCTTCGCATAAAAACAGATTGGAGTTGCTAGGAAACTGTCTCTTTCTGTTTGCCCCTCACAGACAGGTTGACTTCAGGTCAAACCTATAAATGCATCTGGATCATCAGACCACATATTTACACTCCCTGATAGAATTATGCCAGGATTTGTTTGTTGTATTTTATACTTTATCATCCCATTTTTGGGAAATTTGTCATCCATGGCATCCATTTGCGCTAGGGATGTAACGGATCACAGTCGATCAGTGATTTGAATTGATCACAACCCACAGTTCAGAACACACGTGGCCCACGGAACACATTTTTTTACTGGTAGATTAATCCTAAATTTGTAATGATCGCAGAGAGATCACCTCTCGCGTCATTCAAATCACATGTATGAAAGCATTTAGGCTTTCCTGTAAAATATAATGTGACGGAAGAAGTTGTGGTTGGTTATTCGAGATGTGGTGGGTTTCTTAGGTTATTGAATATGTTTTCTTTCACTACTTGTTTAGCCTGCATCAGTGTATTCAGTGTAAACTGCACGATCATTAAAAATCTGGATCTCAACACCCACGCAACAAAATTATAAATGATGGTGATTCGCATATGTTTTTTAATCGGTCCAATCACTTGCATCTGAAAACACAAAAATCAAGAAAGATTCAGTCTTTAGTCTGTTGAGTTGGTTATTAAGCTACAAACAGTCAAATAACACAGAAGTAGTTTAGATAAAGCCACTGATGTTTATGGTAAAGATTAAAATCACCTTTATTTTCATTTAACATGATGCTCAAAAATGAAAGTTGTAGGCAGCAATTACATTATTTAACTAATAGGTGGCGACAACCAGCCGTCAAAAATATGACACTGAATAATTCTTCAAAAATGATCCATCAATGAAGCATGAACTTTGATGAGTGAATAACTGAATCATTTATTGAAAATGAGACTAAAAATAAATAGGGGTTGCACAAATTCTAATGTTAAATTTATACAATTAGCGTTATCAGCAACAGTAGTAGTAACTGTGAATTTTTCACAGCACTGAATATTTTACAATTTATTTTTGATAAGCTGATTATTTCTTCATTTTAATTTTAATAAAATTACAGCTTCTATGTTCTGTTTGTTAAAACCAAAAGCAGTACCGTTTTTGCAATAAATGGAATGATCCGAAAAATGGTCCGATCTGTGACAAAAAAAAACCCAAAAGTGATCCGAATTGTTAGATTTGTGATCCTTTACACCACTAATTTGGACATCCATGGGATGGCCAAGAAACACATTACTACATGGTGATTATACATATAAATCACCCATAAATAATTATGCCAACACTTACCTTACACTCAATTCATGTCAAACGTCATGTCAGACTTCTCTGTTAAGTAATTTAACAGCAGTCACCAACAAATGAGTTCTTACAGGATATCGATTCAGCTTACACATCAATATCCTTAATCGTCTGAGGGTCCTAGTGAGCTAATCTTGAGGGTAAAATGTTAAAATTCTCATGTAAATGTGTGTCATCCGAAATAAATCCCTTTGCTTAATCCCTTATAAATCCCTTAGTTTTCCTTGCAACCTTTTGACCAGTCAAGTTTTTATTTGATTGAAGACCATCATGCTGTTATACCTTATCTTACCATATCTTTGGTAAGTTTGTAATGGAGCTCAATGCCGAATGACACGTGGGGTAAAGACAATGGATTAAAGACTGATTTTTTTTAAAATAATTATTTTTAATGATATAATTCATTGCAGAGTAGCACTACTTTAGTGGACACTTTGCTTAATCTGTAGATTTCTGCCCTCTTGTGTTAGCTGATGGGTGGTGGTTGTAGAAATGATACACAATACATCAATATACTTTTATTGAGGAGCTCTAAATATTCAAAGCCCCACATAAATTTGCTGATTTTTTTAGCCCCTCAAGTGTTTTTTTTTAAACTTGCATTTTTTGGTAAATATTTATTTATTCCGTTCTTTGTATTAATTTCCTTAATATTATTGAATAATATGCACATTTTATATGATTTATGTACAGTACAGTTTGTAATTTTTTTTTGTTTTTCAGTAAGTTTATTATATGAGAGACTTGCATATTAAACGTTAAGTAAAAGTAATTCTTTTTTTAATTTCATTTAATTTTTTTAGTTCAACACATAAATCCACAGATTTTAAACAAAATTCTGCACAGAAATAGCAAAAAAATTTATAAAAATAAATGTCTGCAGATTCTGTCTGGGTGTATGTCTATTGTCTAAGTATAACTAAACCATGTTAAACCAGGTTCATCTGATCCAATAAGCAGGGCCAGATAGAATCTTGCTATTTCTGGGAAGAATTATGTAAAAATGCAGAATTATTTTGGAATTATCATAACCAAAAACTTAATATATGAAATAATAAAAATAATACCTTTTTTACCTTTGATTTAATATTTACAATGCAAATCCAATTAGATCCACTTATTTGGTAAACAAAACAAGTTTTTTCATATAATATATCTACTAAAAGACAGAAAATATTACTTTACAAACTGTATTGTCAATAAATCATATAAACATTTTAATATTAGTCAATAATATTACTGAAATTAATTTAAAACTGAATAAATATAAATGTACACACATTTACACAAGTAAATAAATAGACTCAATGATAGGCCAAAAATCTGCGGATTTCTGCACACGTACTGTAGATTCCATGTGAGCCTACCAATAAGTGAGGGGTGTCCACACTCGGTCTTAAAGGGCCACTAATGTTTAACTTGCTTCAACACAACCGTGGAGTTTTTTTTGTAATTAATTAGGGTTTAAATAAATGTTTAATTTGACACCTCCTGCATAAAGAAACCTGTGACAGTTTTGAAAAAGTTCATTTAAAGAAAGAAATTATTTTCATTTAACAAATAAGAATCCTTAAAAAATTCATTTCCAGAAAAATATGAATCAGCAGCAGTTTCTGACAGTATCTAAAAAGAAATTCTGATATTAAGGCTATGTTTTTATAGCAACTATGCATTATAAAGTTTTATCTTGCATTTTTTATAAGTTTTGTTCACAAGAATATACACTGTAATGTAATCCAGCTTGCACACGCACATGCCTGTAGACTAAATGCACAAAATGCATGTGCGAGACATCATCAAACATAGTGCATGAATATGCTTTCAGTATCTACAATTACACACTTGTGATGAATACTTGTAACCGTATGGAAATATGCACTGTAAAAAATAATTTCTACCTTAATTTTTGCATTTGAATAAGAATAACTTTAGTTTTTACAACTTGCATCAATCAAACTGACCAAAAATACCAAATCAAACTTTGTATAACTTAAATAATGTATTTGAAACCTGATTGACTTTAGTTAAATAAGTTACAGTAACATAAAAACATGACTTTTTGTCATATTTTTTACAGTGTGGCAAAATATTGCAAACCACATACAAGTTCATGTTTGGATTTCACGGATAAAAATATTTCATGTTCATGATGCAACGCATTTAAAATAAACACTTACTACAAAAATTTAAAATAAACACTTACTACAATAATAATAATAATAAAAATTATAATAATAATAATAAAAAAAATATAATAATAATAATAAATAATAATAAATAGTTTACTTTTCTTTTCAACCATTAGAATTGTAAATGTACATGTATGTTCAATGTAAATTAGCTATAACTTTATATATGTATATGTGAGTTCATATATCAAATTTATGTATGGGGTGAAGTGCTCAGGTATGAGTACTATGATATAATCACAATAAACCATGCTCTTTAACACCAGATGACAGGAAATGTTTCAATAATGAGAAAGAGAGTTAAACAATCACCATATACATTACAACAGGAGACAAAAAAGTATAGCTTATAGTGCCTCCTGTGGACATCTGAAAAGTGCAGAGTTATATATTTTAGACTTTGAAATGTAGAAATGTAGACAGATTCCAATGAGCCTGGGGTAGAATTTTTGGATCAAATGAATGCAATCTATAAGCACACTGTAAGATACTCCTTTCAATAACATGAAACTAATCTTGAAAATCCCAAAGTTTAAAATAGTAAGTGTAAATGTGTAAAGTACTGTAGACATGTCATTTTATTAAGCCATATTTTCATATGTTGACATAGTTTCTGTTTGTTGTTTAGTGTAAGCAAATTAAGGTTCAAAGTCCATGATTTAACTTTGCTTGTATGTGTTTACTGTCATAGTTTGCAGTTCAGAGCCGGAGAATGTGCAAGCCAGCCCTCATAATTACACCAGTATGCTTGTGATCTGGGAGAGACCACGGGCCGTTTATGACTCCAGTATAGAGAGATACTCTGTCACCTACCGGCCAGCCCAGGGCGATGATGAATCTGCTTTAGAGTACCTGACTGATGGTGACCAGGATGTGGTAATTCAACTTTTTGTCATAAACCTTTGATATCAATGAATGAACGCTTTGAAAATCAGACCTCAACTCATATAACAGGTTCTAATTACACAACAGAATGCTTCATTCTTATTGGCTGATGAACGTGTAAATTGTGCAATGATTTTCAGATAAAACAAAGTCCCTTTAAGGCATGGGTGTGAACTTGGAGGGTCACAGCACAGCACAATTTAGTTCCACCCCTGTTTCAATACACTTATGGGTGCTTTCACACTAACACTTGTGGTCCGCACCGAGGTTCGTTTGACGTCAGAGTACAGTATGTTTAGCTAGTGTGAAATCTACTTGAAAGAGGTGGGGTACGGTTCGTGCGAATTCTGGTCCGATTCACTTCTGATTTGAATGCAATCATACCAAATAATGGAAGTGAATCGCCAACTGTACAACAAACTTTAGTTTTCATAACGTTCATTCGTGTGTGTATGTCTGTGTATTACCTACCTTGGAGACAAGCGGGACTGACCCAGTGCAAACAGTGATAATGTCTGCTCGTCTCCACCAAAAACGACTTCTGCAGACATCATGTGATGTTCTGAATGTTTTTAATATTTTTTACAGCCGATAGATGCAAATGGCTCTCTGTATTTACATTTTGGTAACGAAAGCAAAAGATTCAGTAAAAGCTGAATGACCGTGATATGCGGACGTCTCCATTTTGTCGATTTGCTTTTGTGGTCGTCAACTAGGAACAGCTGTACATAAAACAGCAGCTTGATGATGCTAGTGCACCGGGGTTCAGAAGGAAAAAAGACAGTGTAACACAAAGCAGCCAAGAAGGTGGCAAGGGGGGACAATTGATCCTGGGTTTGGTCCAGGCAGTTGAACCAAGTGTGAAAGCACCCTAAACAAGCCTGAAGGATTAGTTTGCTCCGGTGTGTTTAATTAGGGTTAAAGCTAAATGGTGCAGAGCTATGGCAGAGCTCCAGGAGCTGAGTTTGACACCTGTGCTTTAAGGCATTTCATTTGATAGCTATCTTTGAAACCCCTCTTGGGCAGTACCTATTTCTTTAAAAGGGGAAACAGTCAATTCTTCAAAACGTACGATTAAATTTAAAATTTGAAATCAGCAATAAAATTAACAACAAACTATTGTACCATATTTTGCAACACCAGCACAGAAAATATATCACTTTAAACTATTAAAATGTTAATAAAATTCACTTTTTTGAACCTAAGGTTAAAAGGTCAAAAGCCTGAATATACATGAAAAAAATATTATTTTTTTATTAGAATCACAAAATATGGAAAATTGCTAATTTGTTAATTTTTTTTTACAGTGTAGAGCATCCATATTAACTGCAAAAACTTTTCCCTATTCAAAACTATGTGAGTCACATGTCTTTTGTATTAACACAAATCCAATCAAAACAAATCAAAACAAAAGGCTTTCGATGACATGTGTAATGCTGGGTTCACACCAATGGTGGAATTAAGTATTCGAGCTAGCGCACATTGTTATTCTATTGGTAAGTTAAGTACTAAGCTGCTGTGTGGTGTGCGGTCTGGCGCATGTGATGCTGGGTGATGGTGGTGGATGAAGATATTCCCCCCAACATCTGTGAAGCATTTTGAGTACCCAGATAAGTGCTAAATAATAAGGAATTATAGAAAGTCAATCCAAGTGTGAACAAAGTCGAATTATCATTGCACACACAATGCAAATGTGTCTACCATGCAATTTCAAATAATTTATCTCAAGCAAAAAAAGGGGGGAAAACAGAGTAAATCAGAGGCGGTGACGCAGTGCTTTGTGTTTGATGTGAATCCAGAATAAGAAACTAGCCCAAACAAACGAGAGTTTAGAAGGGGACATTATACTGTCAGTGAGCTCCGTCTTTCGGATAAGACGTTAAATCGAGGTCCTAACTCTCTGTGGTCATTAAAAATCCATGGCACTTCTCGTAAAGAGGTGTCCTGGCCAAATTCCCTCCATTTGGCCCTTACCGATCATGACCTCCCTATCCACCGAATTGGCTCTATCACTGTTTCTCCACTCCATCTATAGCTGGTGTGTGATGAGCGCACTGGCACCGTTGTCCTGTGGCTGCTGTCGCATCATCCAAGTGGATACCGCACACTGGTGGTGGAGTGGAGAAACCTCCTGATTGTGAAGCCTCTTTGGGTGTACTGGCCATACACAACTACTGCGCTATATTAATACACATTACTTACTTACTTACCTGTTGTGGTCGCATCATCTGCATTATTTTCTAATATTCAGTGACCCGTTGTCAGTTATTCTTTACATATACTGTATGTACTGTATGTGAATTGATTTTTTAAAGTAACAAACATGATTTTTTCCACCAGGGGGCAATCATTCAAGACCTGGTGGCCAACACTAGTTATATGGTGCAGGTAGTTGCCGTGTGCACCAACGGTCTGTATGGCAGAGTGAGTGACCAGCTGACAGTGGACGTACCCTTGGATGACCCTGGTAAGACCAATCGTCCTCGTCGCCCTCGCATCCGTGGAGAATGAGTTTACTACACTCATACCCCACATTATATTACTTTAAATGTTAGACTAATGCCAATGCGTCACAATATAGACTGATCCTTTGCAAACCAGTTACCTTGTTCAGAAAATAGTATAATGTCATGGAAGACATAAAGAGAAATGGACAGAATCCTTGAGTGGTTTAGCCAGAACATTACTTTACACAAGTGTGTGTTTATTTAAACATACAGTAGAATCCAAATGAATGATCGTCACGTGAATACTGGTTTGTACTAATGACAGTTTTTGATTTCATCAATGTACTTGAGTTTGCAGTACAGTAGTTTATAACATAAAGCTCACGTGCTTGTGTATAGTGTGTTCAGGCTGAAATCCAGTACTGTAATGAATAGTTTAACACAAAATAATTCTACAACTTAAATCTAAAAAAATATAACATAATAGTTTTATGTTTAA
This sequence comes from Danio aesculapii, assembly GCF_903798145.1. Taxonomy (NCBI): domain Eukaryota; kingdom Metazoa; phylum Chordata; class Actinopteri; order Cypriniformes; family Danionidae; genus Danio; species Danio aesculapii. The sequence goes on along the minus strand of NC_079459.1, from coordinate 13,758,394 downwards.
ATTTATTTATTAACTGTTTATTTAACTTGTAAAATTGGAAGCTTCTGGATTTAGGTAAACTTTTTTTTTCTCTCAGTGTTTTTGTATGTTTTATTGCGTTTATGTTGTCACATTGAAGTACGTACTTTCCTATATTTTTCTGTCTTTCTGTGCATCTTATACTTGATCGTTACTATCTGCATTCTGAATTTCCTTCCATATACTATGATTTTTTTTCCCTGTCTGTCATGGATATTCATGTTTTTTCAGTGGGTGCAATTTTGTGTTCTTGGAATGTTGGGTAATTTGTATTTGCTTACTAATTAATAATAAACTTGTTTATCTTCCTAAAATTTCCTGTCATCATATTTCAGTTGTCCGTAGATAAATGTGTTGCCAACTGTCACACATTTCCTATATCACAAGACATTGATCATAGGAAAATATGTGTTAAGAGTTACATCAGTGAAATGGGGTCAATCTATCTGATAAAATCATACATCTTCTACCTTTGATGTTTCCATGCTTCACAAATCGAAATTGTCAACATATCACAAAATCTCTGGGGTCTTTTCCACCATTTTGTGTCATTGAGTTTGATCCCATGACAGGTAAGGGCCTGCGAGAGATTCTAAGCTCTCTATCTTTGTGTGCTGGGGGCATTTTTTAATGCATGAAGGTGTTCAAACTTTCCTTTCCTGTGACACAATGTGTGTGATCAAAAACTGACCCTCTGACCCACAGATTGCTCCTTTTGTATGAAATAACTATCCAAACTACTGTTCTGTTTGGTGATCTGGCCTGACCTTTCCTTCCTTTTCAATCTCAGTAGTAACAGCAAATATTAAATGCATAAACAATAAGGCATGCAGTTTGTGATTGCATAAATGGTGAAAACCAATTTGTGTGTTTGAGATGTGTTCCTCAAAGTTCCTTTGTCTGTTAAGGATTATAAACACTGAATCTGGGGTGGATTTTTTGTGTATGTTATTTAAAATATGTTTGTTATATATCTGTTGTTCAAAAGTAATGTATTAATGATAAACAATATTATGATACTATCAGATATGTTAACTAAGATGATTACAATTTTTTTTTGTGGTTGCTTTGAACGTTGTGTTAGAGTAGCAAACATACAAACCTACTTAAGTCATACTTTGATTTAACACATTTATGTGTTGGTTTATTTTCAGAAGCAGACAATGATTCAGAATCATTTGACTATGATGAAGAGGTAACTGTCAATATCACTTTAATCTATACCCACATAGCAAAATATCTCTGGCCCACACAATCAGCTTTTGCTTGGCCCAAACACCGCAGTGAATTACGGTACATGACTGGACCAGGTCTGGCTTCCAGACAAGGGCCAAACTGGACCATATCTGGGTCAAGTCTCAGCTAAGTTTAATAACCCATCACTGAGCCTGAAATTGGGGCAGATATGTTGGTGTGTCACGACTGCAATGAAATTGCTAAACCCATTAATCATTGCGCTTTAAGTTTGCTATGGACGTGCTTTTTCTTGAAGGGACCTGATTGGAAGAAATTTTTTCCTTTATTTGAGAATATAAAAATGTATTTTAAATGTGGGTCAAGATAGGCCAAACTAACATGGCCCTCATTTCAATTTTAACATCTGGGGCCAACTGCTACATTTACATCTGTGCCCAAGTATTGTGTGCCGCCTTAAGACGGTGCCATCTCTGCCAAACCAGGGTCATATTTTGGCCCACTTGTTGTATGCCAGGGCCGGAATGAATGCCTGCTGTGCCAGATTTATGGCAAATCTGGGCCAGAATATTTCTTGCTACCTGTGTAGTTAGTGATGATTATTTATTTATTTCTAAAACACTAAACACAATCTCTTGTCTTTTTCTTTTATTTCAGGAAAACTATCATATAAACCCATTTTAATCAGACCGGAAACAGATAGGCTTCCATATCCCTTCCAAACCACTACAACCAGCCCAAAGAGTTATTACAACAGAGCGTCCAATCCATCCAGTTGTTAAGACGACACAAAGGACTCATGAAAGAAGACTCCCAGTAGAAGAATCCCAGAAGACTCATGATAATGTTTTTCCAGTTGTATACACTGATAAACCTACAGCGAGAAACACACACCAATCTACAACAATGACCAGCACATTTGTTGTAGATGTACACACCACAACACCAGATATTTTTAGATTTGTAGCAGGGGCTCTCTTCAGAATCTGATGTCAAAGCAGTAGCTTCACAGATTCTCCAACAAGTGTCAACCCTGAAACAAGTGGAACCCTCAAAAGATTTGTTACATCAGCTCGATAGACATTTTGGAGGTTGAGGATGTGACTGAACCGGTAACAATTCACAGACAGCTATGAGGAAAGTTCACAGACTGTAGCCCCATTGCTTGAAATCCCAGTGGAGTTCCACTTCCTCTACCTTCTCCTCAGAAGTCCCTCTGCGGCCTACAACTGCTAGCTTGCCTTTTCCAACTACTACTGCTTTCAGCACTGTTCTGTCGCAGACCACCCAGCCGGTGTTTAATGGTGAGAGTGCCCCATATGCCCCCTCTGTATCTGACACTCTTTCCTATGTGCATGCAAGTCCTGTGTCCCCCTATACCTTAAGCACTGTGTTGTCTGAGCCCATCCCTGACTGGGACATCCCGTACACTGTTACCATGCTGGTGTCTGGGTGGTGCGCCAGTCTATCACCCTTCCCTTCCTACCCGACCCATCCCTCAGTGGCTCTGTGTCTTATTTTAGACATGGAGTCTGTCTCTAGTGGTGGTGTATTGATGATGATGGTGATGATGCTGTTTTTTATCGGGTCCGCCTCGGCTGACCCCCCATGTAAAACTACTTTACCCCTTCAAACTTTATCAGAAGTGACTGCTTCTGTTGACTCAATGCAGCCAAGCTCTGAACTCAATCTTCTACATCTTTCTAAGCACTCGGTACTATCTCCATGCTGAGCAGTCCTGCATATCTCCAGCCTTCGGTTCACTGTCTCTAAAGACTACTCTGTCATGACAACAAGCCTGACACTGATGCTTCTCTCTTAGGTAGCAACGGAGAATCTAACCTGCTAACAGAGTGGGTAGATTCTTCTCTAGCAGCTCCTACTTTTAGTAGTGAAATCTCTTTGCATGCCTCTTCCAATTTCCTGCTGCCTTCCTCTGTTTCTGGACTGTCCCCTTGTAGTAGTCTCCTATCTAGTCCTGTAGAACTCAGTTTGTTTCTGTCCACCTCAAGTGCCAGTACTTCTCTGTGCAGTGACACAGACTTGGACCTCAGTACTAAGGCGCTCTTGCCTTTTCTTTCCATTTCTACCAAACCATCTAGTGACCTTAGCATGCCTGTTGCAGCCACCGTCAGTAACATTGCACAACGTGCAATTGGACAGTCCCTGGGAGCATCAGCTCCCATAAGGTCTTCAGCAATTACTCCAACCTCTATACTAGAATTCAGATCCACACCTACTCCTCCTGTGAAGCCTCCAACAATTGTACCAACCTCTACCCCAGACTTCATCACTGTAGTTGCTCCTGTTGTACCCCCAACCATTCCAGTTTCCTCTGCTCCAGAATCCAGCTCCATGCCTACACACTCTGCAGATGGGCAACAAGAGAATAGTGCCTCAGGCTGGACTTTCGATTTAGACTGGGGCCAGAGCTCAGCATCAGGAGGGGTATTGCCGCTCCATATATCACCACTGCCTCTCCTACAGAAGTATCTCCTGAGGAGACTGATGAAGGCAATGAGGAGCACTCTTCCTCATTCTACTTTGAGGGCGAGAACGGGACAGAGAGTGAAGCTACTGACTTCAGAGTCACCCTGCAGCCCAGCCCATCTTGGACTCTACGAGGAAGCGGGGAAGAGGAGAGTGGATCAGGTGAAAATCTCACAGATAACGAGACATCTTCAGACTTCAGTATTCCAGAGCGCACAGAGAGGGAATCAGAAGAGGAACCAGTGGAAGGTAAAGCTCTCGGTTACTGATGTCCATTCGTGAAGGTGCTTCTTGATTTAGACATGCTCAGTGAAGCTGAATTATCATCGAAGAGTCACAAAGTACATCAAAGCTCTTGATTAAGGATCCATCCTAATTCATCATAAAATTTGAATGCCATAACCCACCACAAATGTCATCTAAGTAACTAAACATTCATCCAGAAAGTGCTCTGTAGAAGGTAGTGAGTTCACTTGAAAGGTAAGCGTTCACTACTAATTCACATACACAACTTTCTGACGATTTAAATATAAACATGCTAATGAAGAACCATCATCTTAATTACACAAATCCCATCATTACAATGCATGTCTGATTCCTAGTCCCATGTGATTCCTCTGTGTCCCGTGTGGTGTTGCATGTTGTCATTTTATTATTTGTTTCAAATGTGTATTAGCATGCTTACATACGTCATCAGGAACAATATACATTAAGCCATCATTGCAGAGGTTTTCAATTAGATCAACTAGAAATTTCTAGTGTTATTTATAAGATAGGATATCTGCATAGCAAATTTAACCACATGGAAGCTTAGCATGTAAGCTAAAATTTGGAAGAGGCTATTTTAGCTTGATGATTCCTCCATGGGCCATTTTACACATTTCACTATTTGTCCAGCAGAGAGCAGCAAAACTCTTATATTTACACTTCAGTATGTGACAGCTGGCAGTGGCAACATTTATTTTGGCTGGGATGCCGAGGTCATTTCAGACAGTCCTAGGCCAGGTCTTAATCTCTCAAACGTGTCTGTCTGCAATGAATCATGACCTATGAACTTTTTAGCTTCTTTGTGTGAAATGCATTTCTGATGGAATAGATTAAGTGGTGCTATGCCAATCCTTATGGTTAACATAGTGATTATAGGGTCTTTAAGAATCAAAGAGAAACTGAGTCAATATCCTGTGGGAACAGCTTGAACCCAATACCAAAGTACAAAAGGAGGTTTTGTTTAACAGACCTTTTGTTGTTTAATGCAGATTTTAAATTAAACATAGCACCTTTACCAAAATTCACATTTTACTTTTGTTTCGTTGTTATAATACGATGCATTGATTGTGCAATTATTATGTCTTCATAAATAATTGTGACATTTTTGGACTTGTTATTTTATGGTTTTCTTGTGTTATTCTTTATTGTAAGGCCTACTGGTTTGCAAATGATGTCACCTTAGTATTAGAGTAAGATCAATCTGAATTTGTTACATTTAAATTACAAGGTACATGAAGTGAGATAGTTCCACTTACTTGAAACATTTTATAAGGTGAGTTTATAGTTTATATGTTGTCATATAGAAATCTGGTATGTAAATATATGTCATACACTACCGGTCAAAAGTTTGGGGTCAGTAGGATTTTGAAATGTTCTAAAATAAGCTTATCCTGCTCAATATTAATAATAATAATAATAATTATTATTATTATAATTATTAATGGTAATAGTAATTAAAGCAATAATGACTGGAGTAATAATTTCATTTGAAACTACATACAATAAGTAATTAATATGTTTTAATAATAATAAATAAGTAATAAATAATGTTTCATAAAAAAATATTTTGCAATTTTTTTTTTACATTTAATTAATGCCGCCTTGATGAACAGAATTTTCTTAAAAAAAACATGAAAAAAACTGACTCCAAACTTTTGACCCTTGGTGTATATGACATACAAGTTCATATTTGTATTTTACATATTTAAAATATGTAATATATGCAATACACATTTTGAAATATTGCAGAAATTTCTGCTTTCTACAATTTTCCCAACCATTGGAATCTCAAATATGTTCAAATATATTATATATAATTATTTTAGTACCAGGCAAAGATTAATCACAATTAATTACATACAAAATAAATGTTTTTTTAGGACAAAATATACAGTTGAAGTCAGAATTAATAGCCCCTTAAATTATTAGCCCCCTTGTTTATTTTGTTCCCCAATTTCTGTTTAACAGAGAGATTTTTTCAACACATTTCTGAACATAATAGTTTTAATAACTCATTTCTAATAACTGATTGATTTTATCTTTGCCATGATGACAGTAAATAATATTTTATTAGATATTTTTCAAGACACTTCTATACAGCTTTAAGTGACATTTAAAGGCTTAACTAGGTTAATTAGGTTATCTAGGCAGGTTAGGGTAATTAGGCAAGTCATTGTTTAACGATGGTTTGTTCTGTAGACAATCAAAAAAATATATATATACAGCTTAAAGGCGCAAATAATTTTGACCTAAAATGGTTTTTTAAAAAACTTAAAAACTGCTTTTATTCTAGCCAAAATAAAGCATTTAAGACTTTCTCCAGAAGAAAAAATATTATCAGACAATTATAATTTCTGAGAGACAATGTCGGTGTCCATTAGCCAAAGACGGCTTAAGTATTTCCTAATATAAAAGAGTTTTTTAGAATCTCTTGTTTTGATTTTCTTTTTTTATTACACGATTGTGCTGTGAAACTGTGTATAAACGTAATATCACACTTGTAGCAGTGTGATATGGCTGTATATGGGACGCTCTCACCAGTGCTGATATACAGCCATATCGCACTACTACTGTGTGTATTGCTCATTATATATATATATATATATATATATTAGCATAATATATATATATATATATAGATATATAATATATATTATATATATATATACACACACATCTTAATGTCTATACATCCTTAATAACTAGTGACTAAATGTTTTGTATAGTTTGTTTTATGTGTGTTTATATCACTACATAATACATGTACAAAATGTACACACATGTATTGTGTCAAAACAAACTTTTATTTTAGATGTGATCTATCTGTGTGTATGTAAAACATAAATACAGTAATAATAATAGTTTTAAAACATTTGTATTCCAATGGTTGAAAATAATAGACCATTTTGAGGAATGTACATAACAGTGATCCTAATGTATTTCCTGTTTTACATTTTAAATTTCCGTAGCTTCTGAAAATCCAAAAATACCACATTCTGATAAACATGTTATGATAGCTGTATATATGATTGAATTGCCTTGTTACAGTTATGAAATTTTTGATAATAAGCGGAAATGGTTAATGGGACAATGACATTACCACATTGAAATGGTGTTTTATTAGTAGATATTTTTGCAATATTTTGAAGTATATTTGCATATATGAAAATATGAACTTGCATGTCATGTATGTAATTTCCATATATTGCCATATATCATGGGTTTTTTCGGCTGAATTACCTGTGCCCTAAATGTCTTTGTATCTAATTCTATACTAAAATCCTGATTCTAAAAGAACATTGATATGATGATGCTTGATATGATCACCTATAGATGCCAATAACCAGTCCATGAGTCACGGGTGGGTCTGGCGAGCAGCATTGAGAGGCAGAAGAAGGCTGTGGTTCCGCTAGCTGTCTCTCTACTCTCACTTTCCTGGGTCTCATTTTTTTGATTGGCATATATATTTCCTGGAGGTAAGTCTATGGGTGAACATTAGCAGTTTCTCTGGATTCACTGGATTTGTAAGGTCTCATACATGACTAAATGGGTTTTTGACTAAATGGCTCTGATTTTGTTCAGGTTTGAATAATATGTCATTTTTGAGTAAATCTTTCCAATAAGGTTGTATTAGTTCATGTTAATGCATTACCTGATGAACAATCAATGAACCATATTTTTTATTCATCTTTGTTAAAGTGAGTTAATAAAATAAAGTTGTTCATAACTCACTCTTGCAATAATTAATGTTAACAAGCTTGAATATGGATTTTAATAAAGCATCAGAAATTGTTGAATTATGATTATTAAATGCTGTAAGTATTGATCATGAAACCTTACTGTAAAGTGTGACCCATTTTTGTTTAAAATAAGAGAATAGTGTCATGTTGTTTTCAGGTGTCTTTCGGATTCAAATTCATTCTTTATTGACCTCAGGAAGTTTCTATGAACTGACATATTTAAGTGGAAAGACCATTTTGGTGATTCTAAAAAGCTTGTTTCTGAGCATTAAAAAAGCAAGTGTAACAATACAGAATATATATGATGTGCCATACAGAAATTTTTTTAATAAAGGTCTCAACGACAATTCAGTTTTTTTTTTTAATTTAACATGTTATCAGACTTTTAGAGAACAAAACAAATGACTGATTTACTGAAATATCAGGAAATTTCTCTAATTTAATGTCCGTTATTTTACGGTAAATTTCTGTAATTTAACCTCTATTATTTTATGGTAAATTTCTGTGATTTAACGATCGTTATTTTATGGTAAATTTTTATAATTAACGACTGTTGTTTTTATGGTAAATTTCTATGATTTAACAATCGTTATTTTAGATAAAATTTTTGTAATTTAATGACTGTTATTTTATGGTAATTTTCTGTAATTTATCGACCATTATTTTACAGTAAATTTCTGTAATTTTACGACTATTATTTTACAGTAAATTTCTGTAATTTAATGTCCGTTATTTTATGGTAAATTTCTGTAATTTAACGACCATTATTTTAGAGTAATTTCTGTAATTTAATGTCCGTTATTTATGGTAAATTTCTGTAATTTAACGACCAATATTTTACAGTAAATTTCTGTAATTTACGACCATTATTTTACAGTAAATTTCTGTAGTTTAATGTCCGTTATTTTATGGTAAATTTCTGTAATTTAACGACCGTTATTTTATGGTAAATTTCGGTAATTTAATGACCGTTATTTTATGGTAAATTTCTGTAATTTAACAACCGTTATTTACGGTAAATTTCTGTAATTTAATGACCGTTATTTTATGATAAATTTCTGTAATTTAACGTACATTATTTTGTGGTAAATTTCTGTTATTTAACGACTGTTATTTTATGGTAGATTTCTGTAATTTAACAGCTGTTGTTTTATGGTAATTTCTGTAACTTAACAACTGTTATTTTACGTTTTTTCCTTAGCAAGCACCCCAGCTGCCAGAAAAATACGCAAAATAATGGATTTTTTACAGTGTTTATATAATATTGGAGTAATTTCTTTCTCTTTCATTCGACCAATTTATTTACTGATTTGTTATGAGTGAAAATCAGGATTATTATACCAAATGTTGATTTCCTTAACTCATATGAAGTAAATTCATTTGTATTATGTTGTCCAAAAATGATGTATAGAAAAGACTGAAAACATGCCTTTTTTTGGTTATTCTATGCCAATATATTAATAATTTTTAAATTTGGAAGAAATGTTATCTAGTTTATACTTAGTAGCAAAAAATGATTTCACACATAATTTAAATAATTCACTTATTTAACATGATTTACAAAGGCAGTTTATATGTTAGCACAGTTATTCATTTTTTTAAATTTAGAAACTGTAATTTAGCCAAGTAACTTGGTTAAGGGTGCATAAAAAACGAAAAATAGACTTCCTCCGAGACAGCTGCTTGTGATTTTCATCATATTGTTACTAATCCATAATCATAACAATCGTCGATAAGGAGGAGAAGGGGGGAGCGCTGTGTGGCCCCATGAGGAGCGTGTTGTCTGTCTGTGATGGGGGTCTAATCTTGGGCACAGACCCAATCTCACACCCACCGGGCGACGGACCACCTCAAAGGCAAGCAAGATAAACAAGCCATGATGTGGCGGTGGTCTGCGTGTGTGCGAAACAGCCCCCGAATTCACACCAAAGCGCTAAATAAAATGCTCCTTCCACACCAGGATGGAAGTCTGAAAAGCCTTGTTTTCCGTCAGATATTCCCAACCGTGAAATAAGCAACTTTGGCAAATCCCATCAAGAAGATGTCTCGGATGTGTAAACACTCAAGATTGTACATTTCATTGCGACATGCCTCTTGCCCCTTCAGCATATTGCTTGTGTTTGACTTTTTGTTGTTACAACACGCGAAGATTGAGGAGATTAAATCGGTAATCTTGGAGCTGGTGATTAAATCTCCGATCGCTGATCTGTTGTTTGTGGGCCTACAGGGAGCACATGCTGCCAGGCTGGAGAAAGAACCTCCTCCACGTGATTATGTTCGACACGACCAAGTCATGTTCGTGTCTTGTTAGCGCAGCCGTGGGTGGTTCAATCTCAGCAGAACAAGCTCATGTACGACTGCTTGTCCATCTGTAGCTACATGGTGCTCATTTGGAGAGCAGACAGATGCGCACTTAATAGGACGTCTTCAAAACGTTAGCGCTAAATCTGTGTCTGTGGCCACCATTGTGAGCGCTAATCCCTTCCAAGAAGTTAGCATTTTAGACAAAACAGCTTCCGGTTTAAGTGATCCTGTTAAAAACGTGTCGTGGATTAGATTGAATATGATGTATTTTTTTTTAAAGCTTAGAGCACATATGGGATAACACAACACAACAGACTGGTAATACTCAAGTTTTAAACTATAACTTGAAAATGTGGATAAAAACTCTGAGATAACAAAATCTGAATCTACTTATTATTGTGGATCTACTTATGACCCATATATTATCTTGATATCATAAAAGGCATTAGTCATTGATTATCTCTGACTATTATTGACACACTATATCAAAAGCCCGTTTCATACCTATAAACCTTTCTGGAAAACTACCAGTAAATTGCTGTGAAGGGCTCATGTGAACAGCTTGCTAGAAGGGATACAGCTGCGACTGGAAGTTATTTATATTAGTTATTAAATTACTCATTCATTGTATTTTGTAAATATCTACGCCTACCCCAAACCTCACAGTAATGTAAAAACAGTAATTATGTATTATTTATATTATTTATTACATTATTTTTCAAATGAATTGTATTTTATTTATGTCTACCCCTACCCCAGCCCTAGACAGTAGTGTCGAGTTCACTCAGAGCAGGTTTTTAGAGAATATAGTTGTAAGTCCTGATAATTTACAGGTATGAATCTGGCTCCAGAATGTGGTTTTCACCCCTGTAAATAATTGTAGCATGTGAGAACATAACCATATAAAAGCGATAGTTGAGCACAAAATAAGACATTTTGATGTTGTTAATGGTAAGAGTTGACATTTATAGTAATGCAGTAGCATGTTCATGGCTATCAAATTCCAACATAGTTTATCATGTATTGTTTTCTGTTATTACTTTTCAATTGCTGCTATTTCTCTGATTTTTGTTTATGATTCTCACAACAGACAAGCACAGAGGATAATGACAACTATACAGCCATCATTGATGCAGTCAACAGCGTCAGCCGTTATGGTATGTACAGGCTTCATGTTTACAGTGTAAAGCAGGATAAAAAAAGGAATCGTTCAACCATCACTGTGTGCATTATTTGTTCCTACAATGAAAACTAGAGATGTGCCACTTTGTCTATTAGACTAAATATTATAATATAATTTGATATAAGATATATGATTAAAAAAGTAATGTGACAGCTCAAATTAACTTTACATGTATTTATGAAAACAGTCTGCTTTAATGTTATAAAGATCCCATTGCATGCTTGCAGTATATCATCTTATTTAAATGTATTTATTCATGGCCATATATGCAACTGCACCAATTGTAGTTTTGTGCATTTTGAGTCTTTTCTACATGTTTTATAAAAGGTATTTAGCACAAAAAACTTTTTAAGAACAAATAATTATAGAAGGAAACACATGATGTCGGTATATTCTCTAAAAGTGTACTGAGAGGAAACGACAGTAAAAGAATTGTGACAGCAAGACATCAGTACAAAATTGTATTTTCAAAGCTTGAACTCCGTACATTTTCATTCATTTTACAAAAAATTGTTTTAGGTTTGAATTTATCTGTCCCAAAAAACTACAAAATACCATTTACTGCATCTTCTACCACAATCTAAAATCTGATTAAGATTCATTCGGGATTCTGTATCCCCAGAAAGAGGAAACATGTAGAGAGGAAATTGTAGTACACATAATACACACATATTTCACAAATGTACACTCAATTACATTTACAAAAATATGTTGTTTTTGTCAGTTTTTTTGTCCTGTGAAAACATCTTAAGATTCCTAAGTAAAGATAACATACATAAGTAGTAAAGTGACTTTTGTTTTGTGAAATGGATTTATTGATTCACCAAGTATTTGCTGATGGCTTTAAAATCAAAATTTCAAAGGGGGAAGTAATATTTTGTACCACAGTAGTTGTGTTTCCATTCTAGAAAATGTACAAATCTTTTCAAAGTTCGCAAAAAAAAAATTTAAATTCCACAAAGTTGTTAGAGCCGCCGATGCAGTATTGTAACCAAGTCAACCACAGTAACAAAGCAAGCATAATGGACTTTATTCATGCAAATGTGTTTCCATCTAACATTAATTACATTAACCCTTAAACGCAAGTGCAAAACAACCTCAAAGCAAGCATATGTTTTTGTGTAATTAAATGGATTTTATTTTAAATTTGCATTTCCATCATTCGTTTGTCATTCAAAACTTCCAAATTAACACAGGGTGATGGAAACCCAGCTATTGACAGATATTTGTTCTTGTTTTGAGCACTAAACAAGACTTAATTCCTTTGTTCAAGTAAGTTGATCTTGATTTGATGTTCATATTATGTAGCGCATGCAATGCTTTCCTGCAAACGGCTTTATCATTTAAAGTGATATAGTTCATCCAAAAAATAATTTTCTCAAAGCTGAATGAGTTTCCTCTCTTTTGTTGAATTCAAAAGATAGTGTTTTGAACAATGTTGGCAACCAAACAGTTGGTTTCCACTGACCTCCATTGTATAAATTATTCTCACTATTTGGTTGCCAGCATTCTTCAAAACATCCAAGAAGGACATGTTTGAAACAACACTCGAGAGTGAGTAAATGGGTCAAATTTTCATTTTTAGGTGAACAATACCTGTAAGACTTGGTGGTGCTTTCAATTCCAGTTTGAGTTTATATCATCCTCTATCATAATATCATTAACAATAGTCAAAAGCAAGAGGCGGATCCACATGCTGTCTCTTTATGGTGAAATGAAATAAAAACAAAACAAAGGCTAGAACAAAAACCACAGTACAAACACATTCACAAGAGAACAGACAACAACTATATACAAACATTCAAATGGCTAACAAACACAGACTGAAACACGGGCTATGCAGTGTAATCAAAGTTCATCAACATCAGTTGTGAGGTGCAGAAGATTATGGGATGTGTAGTTCGGTTGATTGGCATATTGAGGTGTGACCATGACAATCATATAAGAAAAAATATACACAGGTTTTTTAATTTTGTTTAAATATTTTATTATTTTATATTCCAGGATATATGGTGTTTAGCTCTTAACTATTTAAGTGACCTGACACGGCAGGTTAAAAAAAAACATTCTGGCATCTTTTATTTACATATGAGTTAAAAGCATTTAAAAGCAGAATTCCTTAATGTATTTGACACCTCATCCATACAATTTTAATAAAATTGGAATGCTTTCAAAAGTCAAAATGCACCATAAAAGTGATGCACACAATTCATTTTATATTCAAAGTCTTCTGAAGTCACATTTAGGTTTGTTTGAGGAAAAAAATACTAAAATTCCTTTCTCCATTCATTTACTAATTCATTTATGTTACCAAATTCTTTTTTTTCTTTTGATCAGGAAAGAGTGGTGCCATTTCTCCGTTCACTATGCAGGGTCTCCTGCCCAGTTCCACAGAAAAGTACTTTATCTATAATGGCTCTCTGACCACCCCTCCCTGCTCGGAGACTGTAGAGTGGATCGTCTTCAAAAACACAGTGGCCATCTCAGATGTTCAGGTCAGCTTCATTGACAGTTGTTTCCCCCTGCTAGCTCATCAGGATTAGAAATTAATTAAGCCATGTTAAAACAAAGGTCAATAAAATAAAGGAAAAATACATCACAAATTTAAGATAAAGGGTCAATAAAGCTAAAATGTAAGGGCTATTGCTAATAAAGTGTAATATGAAAGCACATGTGTTAACTTTCTTTATTATATTTAGATCTGTGCACACCACATTGGGTTTCTTTTAACATGTTTTTTATTGATTAGCTGTAGGCTCTAGAACAGTCATCAGAAACGTTGTCATACAGTGTTATGCCTGGATTTCATAAATAGCCTTGCATTACTAACACAGACTATATTTGAAGTATTTGGAAGTAACTCGTGTTTTCCTCCTGTAGAAAAACGTCATAAGACAATGCTTAGTGGCTTAATGTATAACAACAGTGTTTTTAAAAAACAACACTTTATTGATATAGTGTACAACCAAGCGCAAGTGGTTAGAACACAAATGAGTGACAGGTAATGAAGTATTAAGTGTTTCCCCCAAAGAAAAGCCAGTCTAAGCAAAGTGCTAGCTGGCGTCTGCAGCTCCGCTCACACTCCACCTCTTTGCCCTTGTTTGGAATCCCCCGGTCAGTGCAATGATGCACAAACAATATGGCGACCGTTGGCCACGCCTGCTTGTAGCTTCTTTTGTGTTCTTCAGAAACCTATGGCTGATATCACGGATACAACGTTCATATCTTTTACAGTCTAAGTAACTTTATTTGTCATTAAAATGAAAGCAAATTTAAAAATTGAGTTTATATGTCTTTTGTAGATTTTACATATAGAAAAAAATGTCCATGTTTTTAAAAAATGTTCATTCATTAATTTTCTTTTCGGCTTAATCACTTTATTAATCAGGGGTCGCCACAGCGGAATGAATCGCCAACTTATCCAGCACATGTTTTACATCCATACACCCTCACTCATACACTACGGACAATTTAGCCTTCCAAATTCACCTGTACCGCATGTCTTTGGACTGTGGGGGAAACCGAAGCACCCGGAGGAAACCCACGCGAATGCAGGGAGAGCGTGCAAACTCCACACAGAAACGCCAACTAACCCAGGCGAGGCTCAAACCAGCAACCTTCTTGCTGTGAGGCGACAGCACTACGTACTGCACCACTGCGTCTCCCATTAAAAATCATAGTATAGATAATTAAACTTAGCATTTATAAAGATTTTTGATACTTTTATGATCTTTATATCAGGGATTGACAAACACCTGCCAACCCACCAAATTGCGAATGCAGATTTTTTAAGATTAGAATTTCAGTTAATGACCATTGATCAATATGCGTTCAAATGTGATCTTAGAGTCAAGAAGCAGCATAACTGATAAGTGTTCGCACAAGCAAAAGAAAGCAGACGAATACCGAATGAGAGATTCTCGCTCACTGGCGACAGTGTCGTGCACAGCTGATATGATGCACTCTAGTGAAACGCAACTGTGATCGTTCATCTTTGAAAATAGACTGGGAAAAAAGCAGTGCTTAAGATTTTGGCAAAATTTTACAAAGATTATTAAAATTTGTGGCAAATAAATAATTCCTTTGGTGTGGCCCAGAAAAAAGATAAATCCTTAGCAAAATGGGTAAATCCTTAGTGTTGAGCCCTAAAAAATGTGAAATAATACTAATTGCAATGTGACACTTTGAAACCACAACCCATTTGCTTTATGCTCATTGAGCAGGTTACAACACACAAAATGTTTAATTAACAAGAAAGCATATGGACATAGCACAAAAAATTAAATCAAGTCATTTTAGCATGCCAAAGTCAAATTTCTGCATATGAAATAAATATTTACCCAATAACAAATATGTGGCTAGTACAAATGACAAGTGGCAAGTAAGTTGGTTTTCTTGCAATTCAATATGCTAGCAAATGGAGAGACAAAGTCAAAATGAGACAAAGACTGCAGGCAACATAACACATAAATAATGAAAAATACCTTTAGTCCGGTAAACTTTTTCCATTCATCTAAACTTTTTAAATTTTTTGAATTGATGGCAGCTACCTACATGTTGTTTTGGAAGACCAATACAGGATGTTTTCCTATCTAATATTCATCTAACCCTGAGGCCATCTTCACCCAGACTGTATTGTGACTGTGGCTGCTATTTGTCATATGGCGTCTGTTGCGCAACACTGATTCTATATGTCACAGACACTCAGGAACTGTAAACAATTAGCTTGAAATGACACACACACCCAGACATGATGGTACAAACATCATTATCATTCCGAGTCTTCTTTTACTTGTTAACAGATCCGCTTGTGTGTTCTGTATGTACATTTACTTTCTATTTGACGTTTACTTGCTTAGAAAATCATTGGTAACTCTTTACAATAAGGTTGTTTTAGTTAATGTTAGTTAATGCATTTACTATTATGAACAAACACTGAACAATACATTTATCACAGCATATGTTCATGTTAGTTAATAAAAATACAGTTATAGTCATTATTAGTTCATGTAAGTAAATGCATTAACTTACATTAAATAATTGTAAAGAGTGACCAAATCATTAAATCTTGTATTGATATGTAAGATAACATAAAAGGGAAGCCAACTCCCTCTCTAAAGGAAAGTCGACAGCCAATTTAAACTATTGTGATATCGAATGCCGCACATAAAAAGTAAGCTGTCATTAGAAGAATTAGAGGGAGCAAGAGTAGGGTTACACGTCACAGAAGACTGTAAATGCTTAGATACGGCCTTTGTGTTGTGTGTCATTCAGACTGGGCTGTAGCCCTTAGGGACTAGCAAGTCGATACAGGTTGCAGTTGAAACGCATGGTAAAGCAGTTTTACCACAAGATAACAAACCCAGCCTGCTGACGTCACAATGGAAATGACATTGACTCACACACATTAAAGAGCAGCTTTGATGTCCGAACACAATGGTGGAAATCTTGCCTATGGGCAACACTGTTTGTGTAAGGTTGAATAAAAACTGCGTGTAACAGTTTGTATAGAGAAGTTATGTTTTATTAAGGCACGTTTGGGATTTCTAATCCTGTAACTTGGCATGAAAATGTAAAGTAAGTGTTCAAATACTGAACGCATGAGTAAAAAAGTTGCTCCTACTAAATAAGTACTCAAGTTGTAGTGAATATATCTGACATTATACACTGCAAATGAAAAATGTAGCTTACATCAGTGTCATTTAAGGTTTTTAAAAGTTCAATCATTTACATTTTGTCATTTAGCAGATGCATTTCAGATCCTAAGTTGATTGAGCTTTTTTAACTAATCAGACAAACAGGAAAACCAATAAAGGAATAACTGGTAAGTGCTATTGTCAATCAGTTAAGTGTTGATGAAACATATTTGTCTATTTGTCTTCAGACGCTTCTTAAAAATGGCCAGAGACTCAGCTTTTTACGTAGAGTTTGGCAAGTCATTCCACCAGGACGGGATGTTAAAGAGCCATGAAACCCTATGAAACGGCAAATCCGGGTTTCACCATTTCCAGATTCTAAAGCTCTTGGGTTAAAAATGCTCCTTATAAACATATTTTTGGCGTGTGTTAGCAGGGGAAATGGAGACAAAACCTTTGTTGCAGCACATTTAAAACGCAACACTGACGACCAACGTCTCAACAGTTCTTCTACTATTTGTTTTAATACGGTTGGCAACACAACGTGGCATTTCTCTGAACACTGCAACAGGTAAAAATAGTCTTCGAAGCTATATCATGCATATTAATGAAGTTGCACCTCATTCACATTAGAGCGCGCTGATTCGTTCAAACCAGGTCTTGCTCTTGAATTAATGCTAAAAACTCAATGACTTCACGTATACCGGCCGGTTGCTTCAAAAAAATTTTTTTTAAACCGGAAAAACAAATTTGCTCTAACAAACCAAAAAAAAAAACAATTTTCACTTTTAGTGATATACTGTATGTGTCCTAATAGTGTTTTAGCAACGCGGGACATATATATGACTGTCAACATCTCAAAAAATGTGTTTAGGTGTTTCATGACCCTTTAAAGGTGAAAGCCCTTGCAATCAATTTTGTGCTCCTATTGGATGTAATCAGGAAGCAACATTTAGTAGCAAAGCGCAGAGTCTTGCTGGGTGCATAAGCCTGAAGTTGAGGATTGAGGTAACGGCTTGCAGAGCCAGTGGTTGTTTTGTAGGCAAATGACAGTGCCTTGAATTTGATACGAGTGGCGTTTGGCAGCTAGTTTAGACTGATAAATAAAGGTGCGAGATGCTCTCTTTTGGTTTGTTGAAGCATTCTGGATCAGCTGCAGAGGCTTGAAGATGTTGGTTGGGATGCCTGTACAAATAGTTGAGCAGAATGTTCAGATAAAAAATGTCTGACCTTTCTAATGTTATATAGTGCAAGTCTGTATGATCATGCTACTGCAAGATCTACTCCTAGGTTTCTGATGGTCATGGAAGGTGTGATCGTTGAAGTGCCCAACTCTATGGTGAAATTATTGATTAGTGTTGGGGAGGCTGGGATTACCAGCAGTTTAGTTTTGGAAAGGTTTAGTTGAAGTTAATGGTCCTTGACCCAGACAGATATTCCTGTCTGACATGCTGATATTAGGGCAAAGATCATCAGGTCATAAGGCTGGAATTAAAGGTAGAGTTGGTTGTCACCAACATAGCAAAAGTCAGGAAAAGTCATGTTTCTGAATGACAAACCCAAGTGATGTCATGTAGATGGAAAAGAGAAGCGGCCCTAGAATAGAACCCCGAGGTACCCCAGTAGCAAGATTTGGGGTTTGGAACACTTCTCCTCTCCAAGACATCCTGATTGACCTACTTGAGAGGTAAGAGCTGAACCACTGTAGTGTGGTTTCTGATGTCCATTGTATTGATGGTTGCCAAAAAATTGGGTGGTTACCCATGTCAAAAGCAGCAGAAAAACATTTGCCATTCATAGACAAGCACACAGAAAGCATGTAAATATTGCATTTACATGCAAAGAAAAATCAGTGTAACCTAAAAATCTTTAAAAAAGAGGCAAAAATCTAGCTGTGTCTATATTTTAACACTTTCGTTATGCACTTTCAATCCTGACTAACAAGTAGGAGTGTCCAGCAAGGTCATGCAGTACTGATCGAATACATGCATAATGTGGATGTGTTTGAAAACGTAACATTCTGTACTGCATTAAGCTTTTGTTTAAGGCCATTTGGCAACTTCAGCCATCATGTGCATCCTTCATTTTCTCATCAGTGAGATGCAGTCTAAACAGTCTCTGACTCATTGTGTTTGCCAATTTTGTGTTGTCTTAAGTAAATTTAATGCTTCCACACTGTACATATTTGCTGCCTTTATAAAGCGTCATTGCCACAGACTAATTTTTCTACTTGGCCAATCACTGTAGACAAGAAAAAATCAACAATATATTGTAGTGACTGCAGGTTGAAGAAAAGTAAAAGTACTAATACAGCACTACAATGTTCATTCATTTATTAATTTTCTTTTCGGCTTAGTCCCTTATTAATCTGGGTCGCCACAGCAGAATGAACTGCCAACTTATCCAGCACATGTTCTACGCAGCAGATGCCCTTCCTGCTGCAACATATCACTGGGAAACATCCATACACACTCATATGATACGGACAACTTAGCCTACCTAATTTACCTATACCACATGTTTTTGAACTTGTGGGGGAAACCAGAGCACCCGGAGGAAACCCACGCAAATACGGGGAGAACATGCAAACTCCACACAGAAATGCAAACTGACCCAGCTGAGGCTCGAACCAGCAACCTTCTTGGTGTAAGGCAAACGTGCCACGCACTGCGCCACCGTGCAGCCCAGCACTAACATGTACTCAAGTAAAAGTGTTTTACTAGTAAAGTATTACTCTTCAAAATAAAACAAAATATTACAAAAAAAAAAAAAAAGTATTACTCTTCAGAAAAACTATTCAGTTTCAGAGATTTTGAGTGTTTGTAATTTGTTACTTCAAACAACTGTACTTACAAACCTGTCAATACTGTTTCTGTCTACCAATTTATACAAACCTGAACTTCAGTATTTACCCAAACACACTGAAACAGCTCCACTGTTTTAGTTCCACTGTATGAAGAAAGTTTGTGCATAGGTATGTCCCGATCAGGTTTTTTTGCCCTCGAGTCCGAGTCATTCGATTTTGAGTATCTACCAAAACCTGGGGGGCAGCACAGTGGCTCAGTGGTTTGTACTGTCACCTCACAGTAAGAATGTCGCTGGTTTGAGTTCCAGCTGGACCAGTTGGCATTTCTATGTGGAGTTTGCATGTTCTCCCTGTGTTGCCGTGGGTTTCCTCTGGGTGCTCCGGTTTTCCCCACAGTAAAAAAGACATGCTCTATAGGTGAATTGAATAAAGTAAATTGGCAATAGTGTATGAGTGTGAGTGTGTACAGGGAGGAGATACAGCATCTGGCCACTTGGTGCACCGACAATATTCTGCTCCTCAACACCAACAAGACCAAGGAGCTCATTGTGGACTTCAGGAAGGGACGAACAGGCTCACATGATCCCATCCACATTAATGGGATGCCTGTTGAGCCAGTCTCATCCTTCAAGTTCCTGGGGACCCACATCTCAAAGGACCTTTCCTGGACCACCAACACCACCAGCCTGGTCAAGAAGGCTCACCAGCGCCTATTTTTCTTAAGGAAACTTAAAAAGAACCGGCTTTCATCAGCTGTCTTGGTGAACTTCTACCGCTGCACAATAGAAAGCATCCTGATCAACTGCGTCACAGTCTGGTATGGAAGCTGCTCTGTTGCTGAGCGTAAGGCACTGCAGCAGGTGGTGAAAACTGGCCAACGCATCACAGGGACCACACTGCCAGCCATAGAGGACATCCAGAAGAAACGCTTGTCTGTGCAAGCATGCAGTATTCTTAAGGACACCTCTCACCCTGCTCACAGACTGTTTTCTCTCCTGCCTTCCGGCAGGCGCTTCAGGCTCCCCCGGACAAAAACCAGCAGACTGAGGAACAGCTTTTTTCCCCAGAGCTGTCTCCCTTTTGAACTCTGCCCCTCACTGACTCTTTTGCCACCCCCAATACACCCCCCACACTCCTCTAACTTATACTCCTCACAATCACTGCACTGTTTAACATTTGCACACTTAAATTTGCACATATTCATTGCACTACATTGCACTGATTCACTTATTTGAACTGTACATACCCACTGCACATGGACATTTCTAATTATGTACACACCCACTGTCCATATACATTTGTAATTATGTTTATCTATCTGCACACTTGTGATTACTAATAGCATCCTGTACATATATTCATTTATTGTAAAACGCTGTTCATAGCTAATACAACCTGTATATAATGTTCATAGTACATCCATCTGTAAATATTACTATAGTTTTTCTATAACTGCACTTTATAACTTATACCTGTATCCTGCACTTGCTGCTATTGCACTGCTGGTTAGACCTAAACTGCATTTCGTTGCCTTGTACTTGTACATGTGTAATGACAATAAAGTTGAATCTAATCTAATCTATATGTGTTTCCCAGTACTGGGTTGCGGCTGGAAGGGCATCCGCCTTGTAAAACATGTAGTGGAATAGTTGGCGGTTCATTCCGCTGTGGTGACCCCTGATAAATATGCGAGTAAGCGTAAGGAAAAATTTTATTTGAATGTACATGTCATGTACACAATATTTAGTTTCACTATTACATAAATGCTATTTAATCTGATAGACCTATAATCTTAAATCTTACTCAAAAATACTAGGTTTCCTGGTTTGTTTTCTAATCTGAAACGCTGTTTGTGTCCACAGCTGGAGATGTTCTGTGAGGTGATGACCATGCAGCAAGTTGGATATGTCATGCTGATGGACTACCTGCAGAATAACTATAGAAATCAGCAGGAACAATTCATGGGACAGGTCTTCTCATCTTATACTGGCGTGGAGGAGGTCCACACTCCGAGTATGTACTACACTTACACACATTCGCACATAAACAAACTAGGGTAGCACGCGTCTGGAATCATTCATTCTGAAGCTCTTAAAGGAGTCAGGCAGTTTGAGGGTCATGGATCTAATTAGCCTTCAATGCGAAGCTAATCCCAAACAACTGCTTCTCAATTAAATAAGGTTTCTATTTTTACATGACAAAGCCCTCCAGACATTTTCCTACTTTCTATTTATAAATATAGACAGACATTTGGCCCATTTTTAGCCATATTCAGGGTTTTTATGGCTCTTTATGGGTGACTCCATATAATTTTATGGTTGTTTTATATGAATAATTACTAACAAATACAAAACAAAAGGCTGTAATTAATATTTTACTGTAAAAAATGTTTATTTAAATATTTTAAATTAGACCAGTTGTTATTTCTGTGTGGAGTTTGTATGTTCTCCCCATGTTTACATGAGTTTCCTCATGGTTCTCCAGTTTCCCCCACAGTCCAAAGATATGCGGTATAAGTTAATTGGTTTAACTAAATTTGCCGTAGTGTATAAGTGTGTGTGTGTAAATGAGGACGTGTATGGGTGTTTCTCAGTACTGTGTGGCGGCTAGACTGGTATCGGCTGCGTAAAACATGTCAGAATAGTTGGCGGTTCATTCCACTGTGGCGACCTCTGAAACAGAAACTAAGCTGAAGGAAAATGAATATTTTAAATTGTAAATATAGAGAATCAGAGCATGTTTTACAAGTATTTCCACTTAAACATTATGTTTAATTCATTGCTAAGATTTTATAAATGTAATTTCTAAGTGTAATTCCACCTCCAGGTTTTTGGAGCCAAATTAGTGTCTTTTATTTATTTATTGAAATATCTAAATATATTTTCCCCTACACTGTAAACCCTAATAAGTTGAGACTACTCAAAGGATTTGAGCAAAGTGATTCCCTCAGTTCGTTTGAGTAATGGGAAATGAACAACTCAATTAATTGTGTTGACCAAATGTGGTCTCTTCATTCAATTGAAATGTTTAATAACAGATAACTTAAACTTACTAATAATTGGACTAAACTTCCAAGTTTTCAGCTTTTATATTCTTTACTTACTTACTCCCAGGGTCGTTTATGTAGAAGTTGATATTTAGCCACACCATGTTGGTGTTTCATTTTGTCGAATTTTTATGAGGTGGGTCATTAGCCCAACGGCCAACCCCCAACCTGGAGGACCAGGACATACACACATACATTACGAACAGTTTAACACCCAATTCACCTATAGCGCATGTCTTTGGACTTGTGGGGGAAACTGGAGCACCTGGAGGAAACCCACACCAACACGGGGAGAGACCCAGCTAGACTCGAACCAGTGACCTTCTTGCTACACACTGCGCCACCTTGTTACCACTGCGTGTATATCAATTAAGAAATGTATACAGTATAAGCATTTAAATATCTACTTACTAATTTAACTTTTCTCTTTGGCGAGATGGGTTCAGTAGTGCCTCTGTCCTGCTGCGCTTCAGCAAAATTCAGCATCACAAGCAAAATGACCACCTTGTGTCATATAACATATATCGACCAATCAGCGCTTTTATCAAGGCAGAATTTCAAGCGCAACCAATCATTTTAAACAGAGACAAGGTGAATCTTTAAAGAAATTAAAATGTAAGTTCAAGGAACTTAAAATATTAATTTAAAGTTTTGATGACAAAACTTGGTATTTTAGGTAATGTCAAATTATATCTATGCAATATCTTTAGTAATGACAACAGCAGGGTTTACAGTGTACTTATACAGTATATTTTTCTACTTTAAGGATTTTTACACATTTTAAACAAGAATTTAGACACAAATATATGTTTAAAAAATGCCTTTTGGACATGGAAAGATAGATATTCTGAAAAGCAGTGTTGAAAATGCAAGAATGTTTCAATGGTTTAAAAAATACATTTAGATTTGAGCAGTGTTAAAAATATGTTCACTGAAAAGTGTAAGATATTATACAGAGTTAATGTTTTTGATGAATTATTATTATATTATTCGATTTATTTATTTTTTTAAATTATTTTAAGAAATGAAACAGAAATTTATCAGGAATTACTAAAACAGTAATTTCGAGTATTTTTTTTAATTAAAAGGATTTTTAGATATTTTACCTGAGAAATTATACTGAAAATCATAAATAAATAAATAAATAAATAAATAAATAAATAAATAAATAAATAAATAAATAAACAAAAAAATAAATATATACTTTAGTCAACTTTTGAAGTGGATCATCACCTTTCCTCAGAGCTGTACTTAAAAATCTATTGAGCAATACCCATTCTTGTGTTAAGATAATTTTGCAAACCACTTTTGATTCACTTCAAATGTTGACTATATTTTATGCTGTAAATTGTATGCATATTGATGTGTCATTTTTAATTCAGATGAAAAAGTATATTGTTTTAAAGATTTATTTAAAAATAAGACTAACATAAGCATTGAAGGGGAGACATGGTGCCTCACAGCAAGAAGGTCACTAGTTCGAGTCCTTGGCTTGGCCAGTTGGCATTTCAGTGTGGAGTTTACATGTTCTCCTCGTGTTTGCGTGGGTTTCCCCCGGGTGCTCCGGTTTCCCCCACAGCCCAAACAACACATGCGCTATAGCTGATTTGAATAAACTAAATTGGCTGTAGTGTATTTGTGTGAACGTGTGGGTGTTTCCCAGTACTGGGTTGCAGCTGGAAGGATTTCCGCTGTGTAAAACAAGTGTTGGATAAGTTGGCGGTTCATTTCACTATGGTGACCCCTGATTAATAAAGGGACTAAGCCGAAGAAAAATCAATGAATGAATAAGCATTGAAGACATGTTCATGTATAATTTCTGTATATTATAATTCTGTGAAACACAAAATTTGTTCAAATATTAGGAGTGTTTTTACAAAATGCGTTCTTTTTGTCTTTCACTAATTCTTTGCTCAGCGAGACCTGTTCATTTCACAGCAGTGCTTTCAGATCTGAACTGGTACTTTCCGCTTTAGCAGATCATGGAACATCGATGTCCCCATTTCAGATTCCTATGCTACAGGGCAAACTGGCACGTCTGGCACGTGGGAGTTGCTTTTACAGAGGCCATCAGCAATGGAAATGTCCCACTTGTGTCATTTCTAACATAGATACGCTCCAACATGTGTCTTAGCTTAAATTGACTCCCATGGAAAGTCATTGTAAAATCAATGCTGCGTTATTACTTTGTAAATTCTCAGAGATTACTTGAAAACCTTAGGAAGAAAAAAAAAATTGTGAGGGTGGAAATGTGTTTAAAATGATTTCTGGGCCAAAGTTTACACTTATCAATTTGAATTACTGATATTATAATCTTCTGCTTTCTGTAAATCTGTCAGTTTCAGTATGTACGTATCATTTAGACTAGCACAACAAGCAATTGTGTGTTTAAAAGACATCTAATATTCAATTAAATTTATTTCTATAGCGCTTTTACAATGTAGATTGTGCCAAAGCCGCTTAACATAGAAGTTCTAGATCTCACAGTTGAAGTTGTTAGTTCAGTTCAGATGTCTTGTCTAAGTTTAGGCTGTTGGTGAAGATCTAATAGATGTCTAACAATAGAACAAAACTAGACTAGTCATCAAACACACAGATTAGACAGACTTCACATGTTTCTGTGTATTTGATGACTTGTTGGACTATTGTTAGACGTCTATTAGACTTACATTCACAGACCAAATTTAGCTTTGTTTTAGCCGAGAGGTCTATGTTTAGACGTCCATTAGACATCTATTAGACTTCTATTAAATACAAAAATGTGCTTGCTGGGAAGGGAACATGAAGTCAAAAGCAGCTAGCCAAACCAGATTTACTGAACTCCATCACTGTGCTCGCAGTATTACCAATGTTTACTCTCATCAATCTTTCTGTCTTCGCATAAAAACAGATTGGAGTTGCTAGGAAACTGTCTCTTTCTGTTTGCCCCTCACAGACAGGTTGACTTCAGGTCAAACCTATAAATGCATCTGGATCATCAGACCACATATTTACACTCCCTGATAGAATTATGCCAGGATTTGTTTGTTGTATTTTATACTTTATCATCCCATTTTTGGGAAATTTGTCATCCATGGCATCCATTTGCGCTAGGGATGTAACGGATCACAGTCGATCAGTGATTTGAATTGATCACAACCCACAGTTCAGAACACACGTGGCCCACGGAACACATTTTTTTACTGGTAGATTAATCCTAAATTTGTAATGATCGCAGAGAGATCACCTCTCGCGTCATTCAAATCACATGTATGAAAGCATTTAGGCTTTCCTGTAAAATATAATGTGACGGAAGAAGTTGTGGTTGGTTATTCGAGATGTGGTGGGTTTCTTAGGTTATTGAATATGTTTTCTTTCACTACTTGTTTAGCCTGCATCAGTGTATTCAGTGTAAACTGCACGATCATTAAAAATCTGGATCTCAACACCCACGCAACAAAATTATAAATGATGGTGATTCGCATATGTTTTTTAATCGGTCCAATCACTGCATCTGAAAACACAAAAATCAAGAAAGATTCAGTCTTTAGTCTGTTGAGTTGGTTATTAAGCTACAAACAGTCAAATAACACAGAAGTAGTTTAGATAAAGCCACTGATGTTTATGGTAAAGATTAAAATCACCTTTATTTTCATTTAACATGATGCTCAAAAATGAAAGTTGTAGGCAGCAATTACATTATTTAACTAATAGGTGGCGACAACCAGCCGTCAAAAATATGACACTGAATAATTCTTCAAAAATGATCCATCAATGAAGCATGAACTTTGATGAGTGAATAACTGAATCATTTATTGAAAATGAGACTAAAAATAAATAGGGGTTGCACAAATTCTAATGTTAAATTTATACAATTAGCGTTATCAGCAACAGTAGTAGTAACTGTGAATTTTTCACAGCACTGAATATTTTACAATTTATTTTTGATAAGCTGATTATTTCTTCATTTTAATTTTAATAAAATTACAGCTTCTATGTTCTGTTTGTTAAAACCAAAAGCAGTACCGTTTTTGCAATAAATGGAATGATCCGAAAAATGGTCCGATCTGTGACAAAAAAAAACCCAAAAGTGATCCGAATTGTTAGATTTGTGATCCTTTACACCACTAATTTGGACATCCATGGGATGGCCAAGAAACACATTACTACATGGTGATTATACATATAAATCACCCATAAATAATTATGCCAACACTTTACCTTACACTCAATTCATGTCAAACGTCATGTCAGACTTCTCTGTTAAGTAATTTAACAGCAGTCACCAACAAATGAGTTCTTACAGGATATCGATTCAGCTTACACATCAATATCCTTAATCGTCTGAGGGTCCTAGTGAGCTAATCTTGAGGGTAAAATGTTAAAATTCTCATGTAAATGTGTGTCATCCGAAATAAATCCCTTTGCTTAATCCCTTATAAATCCCTTAGTTTTCCTTGCAACCTTTTGACCAGTCAAGTTTTTATTTTGATTGAAGACCATCATGCTGTTATACCTTATCTTACCATATCTTTGGTAAGTTTGTAATGGAGCTCAATGCCGAATGACACGTGGGGTAAAGACAATGGATTAAAGACTGATTTTTTTTAAAATAATTATTTTTAATGATATAATTCATTGCAGAGTAGCACTACTTTAGTGGACACTTTGCTTAATCTGTAGATTTCTGCCCTCTTGTGTTAGCTGATGGGTGGTGGTTGTAGAAATGATACACAATACATCAATATACTTTTATTGAGGAGCTCTAAATATTCAAAGCCCCACATAAATTTGCTGATTTTTTTAGCCCCTCAAGTGTTTTTTTTTAAACTTGCATTTTTTGGTAAATATTTATTTATTCCGTTCTTTGTATTAATTTCCTTAATATTATTGAATAATATGCACATTTTATATGATTTATGTACAGTACAGTTTGTAATTTTTTTTTGTTTTTCAGTAAGTTTATTATATGAGAGACTTGCATATTAAACGTTAAGTAAAAGTAATTCTTTTTTTAATTTCATTTAATTTTTTTAGTTCAACACATAAATCCACAGATTTTAAACAAAATTCTGCACAGAAATAGCAAAAAAATTTATAAAAATAAATGTCTGCAGATTCTGTCTGGGTGTATGTCTATTGTCTAAGTATAACTAAACCATGTTAAACCAGGTTCATCTGATCCAATAAGCAGGGCCAGATAGAATCTTGCTATTTCTGGGAAGAATTATGTAAAAATGCAGAATTATTTTGGAATTATCATAACCAAAAACTTAATATATGAAATAATAAAAATAATACCTTTTTTACCTTTGATTTAATATTTACAATGCAAATCCAATTAGATCCACTTATTTGGTAAACAAAACAAGTTTTTTCATATAATATATCTACTAAAAGACAGAAAATATTACTTTACAAACTGTATTGTCAATAAATCATATAAACATTTTAATATTAGTCAATAATATTACTGAAATTAATTTAAAACTGAATAAATATAAATGTACACACATTTACACAAGTAAATAAATAGACTCAATGATAGGCCAAAAATCTGCGGATTTCTGCACACGTACTGTAGATTCCATGTGAGCCTACCAATAAGTGAGGGGTGTCCACACTCGGTCTTAAAGGGCCACTAATGTTTAACTTGCTTCAACACAACCGTGGAGTTTTTTTGTAATTAATTAGGGTTTAAATAAATGTTTAATTTGACACCTCCTGCATAAAGAAACCTGTGACAGTTTTGAAAAAGTTCATTTAAAGAAAGAAATTATTTTCATTTAACAAATAAGAATCCTTAAAAAATTTCATTTCCAGAAAAATATGAATCAGCAGCAGTTTCTGACAGTATCTAAAAAGAAATTCTGATATTAAGGCTATGTTTTTATAGCAACTATGCATTATAAAGTTTTATCTTTGCATTTTTTATAAGTTTTGTTCACAAGAATATACACTGTAATGTAATCCAGCTTGCACACGCACATGCCTGTAGACTAAATGCACAAAATGCATGTGCGAGACATCATCAAACATAGTGCATGAATATGCTTTCAGTTATCTACAATTACACACTTGTGATGAATACTTGTAACCGTATGGAAATATGCACTGTAAAAAATAATTTCTACCTTAATTTTTGCATTTGAATAAGAATAACTTTAGTTTTTACAACTTGCATCAATCAAACTGACCAAAAATACCAAATCAAACTTTGTATAACTTAAATAATGTATTTGAAACCTGATTGACTTTAGTTAAATAAGTTACAGTAACATAAAAACATGACTTTTTGTCATATTTTTTACAGTGTGGCAAAATATTGCAAACCACATACAAGTTCATGTTTGGATTTCACGGATAAAAAATATTTCATGTTCATGATGCAACGCATTTAAAATAAACACTTACTACAAAAATTTAAAATAAACACTTACTACAATAATAATAATAATAAAAATTATAATAATAATAATAAAAAAATATAATAATAATAATAAATAATAATAAATAGTTTACTTTTCTTTTCAACCATTAGAATTGTAAATGTACATGTATGTTCAATGTAAATTAGCTATAACTTTATATATGTATATGTGAGTTCATATATCAAATTTATGTATGGGGTGAAGTGCTCAGGTATGAGTACTATGATATAATCACAATAAACCATGCTCTTTAACACCAGATGACAGGAAATGTTTCAATAATGAGAAAGAGAGTTAAACAATCACCATATACATTACAACAGGAGACAAAAAAGTATAGCTTATAGTGCCTCCTGTGGACATCTGAAAAGTGCAGAGTTATATATTTTAGACTTTGAAATGTAGAAATGTAGACAGATTCCAATGAGCCTGGGGTAGAATTTTTGGATCAAATGAATGCAATCTATAAGCACACTGTAAGATACTCCTTTCAATAACATGAAACTAATCTTGAAAATCCCAAAGTTTAAAATAGTAAGTGTAAATGTGTAAAGTACTGTAGACATGTCATTTTATTAAGCCATATTTTCATATGTTGACATAGTTTCTGTTTGTTGTTTAGTGTAAGCAAATTAAGGTTCAAAGTCCATGATTTAACTTTGCTTGTATGTGTTTACTGTCATAGTTTGCAGTTCAGAGCCGGAGAATGTGCAAGCCAGCCCTCATAATTACACCAGTATGCTTGTGATCTGGGAGAGACCACGGGCCGTTTATGACTCCAGTATAGAGAGATACTCTGTCACCTACCGGCCAGCCCAGGGCGATGATGAATCTGCTTTAGAGTACCTGACTGATGGTGACCAGGATGTGGTAATTCAACTTTTTGTCATAAACCTTTGATATCAATGAATGAACGCTTTGAAAATCAGACCTCAACTCATATAACAGGTTCTAATTACACAACAGAATGCTTCATTCTTATTGGCTGATGAACGTGTAAATTGTGCAATGATTTTCAGATAAAACAAAGTCCCTTTAAGGCATGGGTGTGAAACTTGGAGGGTCACAGCACAGCACAATTTAGTTCCAACCCTGTTTCAATACACTTATGGGTGCTTTCACACTAACACTTGTGGTCCGCACCGAGGTTCGTTTGACGTCAGAGTACAGTATGTTTAGCTAGTGTGAAATCTACTTGAAAGAGGTGGGGTACGGTTCGTGCGAATTCTGGTCCGATTCACTTCTGATTTGAATGCAATCATACCAAATAATGGAAGTGAATCGCCAACTGTACAACAAACTTTAGTTTTCATAACGTTCATTCGTGTGTGTATGTCTGTGTATTACCTACCTTGGAGACAAGCGGGACTGACCCAGTGCAAACAGTGATAATGTCTGCTCGTCTCCACCAAAAACGACTTCTGCAGACATCATGTGATGTTCTGAATGTTTTTAATATTTTTTACAGCCGATAGATGCAAATGGCTCTCTGTATTTACATTTTGGTAACGAAAGCAAAAGATTCAGTAAAAGCTGAATGACCGTGATATGCGGACGTCTCCATTTTGTCGATTTGCTTTTGTGGTCGTCAACTAGGAACAGCTGTACATAAAACAGCAGCTTGATGATGCTAGTGCACCGGGGTTCAGAAGGAAAAAAGACAGTGTAAACACAAAGCAGCCAAGAAGGTGGCAAGGGGGGACAATTGATCCTGGGTTTGGTCCAGGCAGTTGAACCAAGTGTGAAAGCACCCTAAAACAAGCCTGAAGGATTAGTTTGCTCCGGTGTGTTTAATTAGGGTTAAAGCTAAATGGTGCAGAGCTATGGCAGAGCTCCAGGAGCTGAGTTTGACACCTGTGCTTTAAGGCATTTCATTTGATAGCTATCTTTGAAACCCCTCTTGGGCAGTACCTATTTCTTTAAAAGGGGAAACAGTCAATTCTTCAAAACGTACGATTAAATTTAAAATTTGAAATCAGCAATAAAATTAACAACAAACTATTGTACCATATTTTGCAACACCAGCACAGAAAATATATCACTTTAAACTATTAAAATGTTAATAAAATTCACTTTTTTGAACCTAAGGTTAAAAGGTCAAAAGCCTGAATATACATGAAAAAAATATTATTTTTTTATTAGAATCACAAAATATGGAAAATTGCTAATTTGTTAATTTTTTTTACAGTGTAGAGCATCCATATTAACTGCAAAAACTTTTCCCTATTCAAAACTATGTGAGTCACATGTCTTTTGTATTAACACAAATCCAATCAAAACAAATCAAAACAAAAGGCTTTCGATGACATGTGTAATGCTGGGTTCACACCAATGGTGGAATTAAGTATTCGAGCTAGCGCACATTGTTATTCTATTGGTAAGTTAAGTACTAAGCTGCTGTGTGGTGTGCGGTCTGGCGCATGTGATGCTGGGTGATGGTGGTGGATGAAGATATTCCCCCCAACATCTGTGAAGCATTTTGAGTACCCAGATAAGTGCTAAATAAATAAGGAATTATAGAAAGTCAATCCAAGTGTGAACAAAGTCGAATTATCATTGCACAACACAATGCAAATGTGTCTACCATGCAATTTCAAATAATTTATCTCAAGCAAAAAAAGGGGGGAAAACAGAGTAAATCAGAGCGAGTGACGCAGTGCTTTGTGTTTGATGTGAATCCAGAATAAGAAACTAGCCCCAAACAAACGAGAGTTTAGAAGGGGACATTATACTGTCAGTGAGCTCCGTCTTTCGGATAAGACGTTAAATCGAGGTCCTAACTCTCTGTGGTCATTAAAAATCCCATGGCACTTCTCGTAAAGAGGTGTCCTGGCCAAATTCCCTCCATTGGCCCTTACCGATCATGACCTCCCTATCCACCGAATTGGCTCTATCACTGTTTCTCCACTCCATCTATAGCTGGTGTGTGATGAGCGCACTGGCACCGTTGTCCTGTGGCTGCTGTCGCATCATCCAAGTGGATACCGCACACTGGTGGTGGAGTGGAGAAACCTCATGATTGTGAAGCTCTTTGGGTGTATGGCCATACACAACTACTGCGCTATATTAATACACATTACTTACTTACTTACCTGTTGTGGTCGCATCATCTGCATTATTTTCTAATAATTCAGTGACCCGTTGTCAGTTATTCTTTACATATACTGTATGTACTGTATGTGAATTGATTTTTTAAAGTAACAAACATGATTTTTTCCACCAGGGGGCAATCATTCAAGACCTGGTGGCCAACACTAGTTATATGGTGCAGGTAGTTGCCGTGTGCACCAACGGTCTGTATGGCAGAGTGAGTGACCAGCTGACAGTGGACGTACCCTTGGATGACCCTGGTAAGACCAATCGTCCTCGTCGCCCTCGCATCCGTGGAGAATGAGTTTACTACACTCATACCCCACATTATATTACTTTAAATGTTAGACTAATGCCAAATGCGTCACAATATAGACTGATCCTTTGCAAACCAGTTACCTTGTTCAGAAAATAGTATAATGTCATGGAAGACATAAAGAGAAATGGACAGAATCCTTGAGTGGTTTAGCCAGAAACATACTTTACACAAGTGTGTGTTTATTTAAACATACAGTAGATCCAAATGAATGATCGTCACGTGAATACTGTTTGTACTAATGACAAGTTTTTGATTTCATCAATGTACTTGAGTTTGCATACAGTAGTTATAAACATAAAGCTCACGTGCTTGTGTATAGTGTGTTCAGGCTGAAATCCAGTACTGTAATGAATAGTTTAACACAAAATAATTCTACAACTTAAATCTAAAAAATATAACATAATAGTTTTATGTTTAAATTTATTTATTAACTGTTTATTTAACTTGTAAAATTGGAGCTTCTGGATTTAGGTAAACTTTTTTTTTCTCTCAGTGTTTTTGTATGTTTTATGCGTTTATGTGTCACATTGAAGTACGTACTTTCCTATATTTTTCTGTCTTTCTGTGCATCTTATACTTTATCGTTACTATCTGCATTCTGAATTTCCTTCCATATACTATGATTTTTTTTTCCCTGTCTGTCATGGATATTCATGTTTTTCAGTGGTGCATTTTGTGTTCTTGGAATGTTGGGTAATTTGTATTTTGCTTACTAATTAATAATAAACTTGTTTATCTTCCTAAAATTTCCTGTCATCATATTTCAGTTGTCCGTAGATAAATGTGTTGCCAACTGTCACACATTTCCTATATCACAAGACATTGATCATATGAAAATATGTGTTAAGAGTTACATCAGTGAAATGGGGTCAATCTATCTGATAAAATCATACATCTTCTACCTTTTGATGTTTCCATGCTTCACAAATCGAAATTGTCAACATATCACAAAATCTCTGGGGTCTTTTCCACCATTTTGTGTCATTGAGTTTGATCCCATGACAGGTAAGGGCCTGCGAGAGATTCTAAGCTCTCTATCTTTGTGTGCTGGGGGCATTTTTAATGCATGAAGGTGTTCAAACTTTCCTTTCCTGTGACACAATGTGTGTGATCAAAAACTGACCCTCTGACCCACAGATTGCTCCTTTTGTATGAAATAACTATCCAAACTACTGTTCTGTTTGGTGATCTGGCCTGACCTTTCCTTCCTTTTCAATCTCAGTAGTAACAGCAAATATTAAATGCCATAAACAATAAGGCATGCAGTTTGTGATTGCATAAATGGTGAAAACCAATTTGTGTGTTTGAGATGTGTTCCTCAAAGTTCCTTTGTCTGTTAAGGATTATAAACACTGAATCTGGGGTGGATTTTTTGTGTATGTTATTTAAATATGTTTGTTATATATCTGTTGTTCAAAAGTAATGTATTAATGATAAACAATATTATGATACTATCAGATATGTTAACTAAGATTGATTACAATTTTTTTTTTGTGTTGCTTTGAACGTTGTGTTAGAGTAGCAAACATACAAAACCTACTTAAGTCATACTTTGATTTAACACATTTATGTTTGGTTTATTTTCAGAAGCAGACAATGATTCAGAATCATTTGACTATGATGAAGAGGTAACTGTCAATATCACTTTAATCTATACCCACATAGCAAAATATCTCTGGCCCACACAATCAGCTTTTGCTTGGCCCAAACACCGCAGTGAATTACGGTACATGACTGGACCAGGTCTGGCTTCCAGACAAGGGCCAAACTTGGACCATATCTGGGTCAAGTCTCAGCTAAGTTAATAACCCATCACTGAGCCTGAAATGGGGCAGATATGTTGGTGTGTCACGACTGCAATGAAATTGCTAAACCCATTAATCATTGCGCTTTAAGTTTGCTATGGACGTGCTTTTTCTTGAAGGGACCTGATTGGAAGAAATTTTTTCCTTTATTTGAGAATAATAAAAATGTATTTTAAATGTGGGTCAAGATAGGCCAAACTAACATGGCCCTCATTTCAATTTTAACATCTGGGCCAACTGCTACATTTTACATCTGGCCCAAGTATTGTGTGCCGCCTTAAAGACGGTGCCATCTCTGCCAAACCAGGGTCATATTTGGCCCACTTGTTGTATGCCAGGGCCGGATGAATGCCTGCTGTGCCAGATTTATGGCAAATCTGGGCCAGAATTCTTTGCTACCTGGGTAGTTAGTGATGATTATTTATTTATTTTCTAAAACACTAAACACATCTCTTTGTCTTTTTCTTTTATTTCAGGAAAACTATCATATAAACCCATTTTTAATCAGACCGGAAACAGATAGGCTTCCATATCCCTTCCAAACCACTACAACCAGCCCAAGAGTTATTACAACAGAGCGTCCAATCCATCCAGTTGTTAAGACGACACAAAGGACTCATGAAAGAAGACTCCCAGTAGAAGAATCCCAGAAGACTCATGATAATGTTTTTCCAGTTGTATACACTGATAAACCTACAGCGAGAAACACACACCAATCTACAACAATGACCAGCACATTTGTTGTAGATGTACACACCACAACACCAGATAGTTTTAGATTTGTAGCAGGGCTCTCTTCAGAATCTGATGTCCAAAGCAGTAGCTTCACAGATTCTCCAACAAGTGTCAACCCTGAAACAAGTGGAACCCTCAAAAGATTTGTTACATCAGCTTCGATAGACATTTTGGAGGTTGAGGATGTGACTGAACCGGTAACAATCACAGACAGCTATGAGGAAAGTTCACAGACTGTAGCCCCATTGCTTGAAATCCCAGTGGATTCCACTTCCTCTACCTTCTCCTCAGAAGTCCCTCTGCGGCCTACAACTGCTAGCTTGCCTTTTCCAACTACTACTGCTTTCAGCACTGTTCTGTCGCAGACCACCCAGCCGGTGTTTAATGGTGAGAGTGCCCCATATGCCCCCTCTGTATCTGACACTCTTTCCTATGTGCATGCAAGTCCTGTGTCCCCCTATACCTTAAGCACTGTGTTGTCTGAGCCCATCCCTGACTGGGACATCCCGTACACTGTTACCATGCTGGTGTCTGGTGGTGCGCAGTCTATCACCCCTTCCCCTTCCTACCCTACCCTATCCCTCAGTGGCTCTGTGTCTTATTTAGACATGGAGTCTGTCTCTAGTGGTGGTTGTATTGATGATGATGGTGATGATGCTGTTTTATCTGGGTCCGCCTCGGCTGACCCCCCATGTAAAACTACTTTACCCCTTCAAACTTTATCAGAAGTGACTGCTTCTGTTGACTCAATGCAGCCAAGCTCTGAACTCAATCTTCTACATCTTTCTAAGCACTCCGGTACTATCTCCATGCTGAGCAGTCCTGCATATCTCCAGCCTTCGGTTCCTGTCTCTAAAGACTACTCTGTCATGACAACAAGCCTTGACACTGATGCTTCTCTCTTAGGTAGCAACGGAGAATCTAACCTGCTAACAGAGTGGGTAGATTCTTCTCTAGCAGCTCCTACTTTTAGTAGTGAAATCTCTTTGCATGCCTCTTCCAATTTCCTGCTGCCTTCCTCTGTTTCTGGACTGTCCCCTTGTAGTAGTCTCCTATCTAGTCCTGTAGAACTCAGTTTGTTTCTGTCCACCTCAAGTGCCAGTACTTCTCTGTGCAGTGACACAGACTTGGACCTCAGTACTAAGGCGCTCTTGCCTTTTCTTTCCATTTCTACCAAACCATCTAGTGACCTTAGCATGCCTGTTGCAGCCACCGTCAGTAACATTGCACAACGTGCAATTGGACAGTCCCTGGGAGCATCAGCTCCCATAAGGTCTTCAGCAATTACTCCAACCTCTATACTAGAATTCAGATCCACACCTACTCCTGTGAAGCCTCCAACAATTGTACCAACCTCTACCCCAGACTTCATCACTGTAGTTGCTCCTGTTGTACCCCCAACCATTCCAGTTTCCTCTGCTCCAGAATCCAGCTCCATGCCTACACACTCTGCAGATGGGCAACAAGAGAATAGTGCCTCAGGCTGGACTTTCGATTTAGACTGGGGCCAGAGCTCAGCATCAGGAGATGGGAGTATTGCCGCTCCATATATCACCACTGCCTCTCCTACAGAAGTATCTCCTGAGGAGACTGATGAAGGCAATGAGGAGCACTCTTCCTCATTCTACTTTGAGGGCGAGAACGGGACAGAGAGTGAAGCTACTGACTTCAGAGTCACCCTGCAGCCCAGCCCATCTTGGACTCTACGAGGAAGCGGGGAAGAGGAGAGTGGATCAGGTGAAAATCTCACAGATAACGAGACATCTTCAGACTTCAGTATTCCAGAGCGCACAGAGAGGGAATCAGAAGAGGAACCAGTGGAAGGTAAAGCTCTCGGTTACTGATGTCCATTCGTGAAGGTGCTTCTTGATTTAGACATGCTCAGTGAAGCTGAATTATCATCGAAGAGTCACAAAGTACATCAAAGCTCTTGATTAAGGATCCATCCTAATTCATCATAAAATTTGAATGCCATAACCCACCACAAATGTCATCTAAGTAACTAAACATTCATCCAGAAAGTGCTCTGTAGAAGGTAGTGAGTTCACTTGAAAGGTAAGCGTTCACTACTAATTCACATACACAACTTTCTGACGATTTAAATATAAACATGCTAATGAAGAACCATCATCTTAATTACACAAATCCCATCATTACAATGCATGTCTGATTCCTAGTCCCATGTGATTCCTCTGTGTCCCGTGTGGTGTTGCATGTTGTCATTTTATTATTTGTTTCAAATGTGTATTAGCATGCTTACATACGTCATCAGAAACAATATACATTAAGCCATCATTGCAGAGGTTTTCAATTAGATCAACTAGAAATTTCTCCAGTGTTATTTATAAGATAGGATATCTGCATAGCAAATTTAACCACATGGAAGCTTAGCATGTAAGCTAAAATTTGGAAGAGGCTATTTTAGCTTGATGATTCCTCCATGGGCCATTTTACACATTTCACTATTTGTCCAGCAGAGAGCAGCAAAACTCTTATATTTACACTTCAGTATGTGACAGCTGGCAGTGGCAACATTTATTTTGGCTGGGATGCCGAGGTCATTTCAGACAGTCCTAGGCCAGGTCTTAATCTCTCAAACGTGTCTGTCTGCAATGAATCATGACCTATGAACTTTTTAGCTTCTTTGTGTGAAATGCATTTCTGATGGAATAGATTAAGTGGTGCTATGCCAATCCTTATGGTTAACATAGTGATTATAGGGTCTTTAAGAATCAAAGAGAAACTGAGTCAATATCCTGTGGGAACAGCTTGAACCCAATACCAAAGTACAAAAGGAGGTTTTGTTTAACAGACCTTTTGTTGTTTAATGCAGATTTTAAATTAAACATAGCACCTTTACCAAAATTCACATTTTACTTTTGTTTCGTTGTTATAATAAGATGCATTGATTGTGCAATTATTATGTCTTCATAAATAATTGTGACATTTTTGGACTTGTTATTTTATGGTTTTCTTGTATTATTCTTTATTGTAAGGCCTACTGGTTTGCAAATGATGTCACCTTAGTATTAGAGTAAGATCAATCTGAATTTGTTACATTTAAATTACAAGGTACATGAAGTGAGATAGTTCCACTTACTTGAAACATTTTATAAGGTGAGTTTATAGTTTATATGTTATCATATAGAAATCTGGTATGTAAATATATGTCATACACTACCGGTCAAAAGTTTGGGGTCAGTAGGATTTTGAAATGTTCTAAAATAAGCTTATCCTGCTCAATATTAATAATAATAATAATAATTATTATTATTATAATTATTAATGGTAATAGTAATTAAAGCAATAATGACTGGAGTAATAATTTCATTTGAAACTACATACAATAAGTAATTAATATGTTTTAATAATAATAAATAAGTAATAAATAATGTTTCATAAAAAAATATTTTGCAATTTTTTTTTTACATTTAATTAATGCCACCTTGATGAACAGAATTTTCTTAAAAAAAACATGAAAAAAACTGACTCCAAACTTTTGACCCTTGGTGTATATGACATACAAGTTCATATTTGTATTTTACATATTTAAAATATGTAATATATGCAATACACATTTTGAAATATTGCAGAAATTTCTGCTTTCTACAATTTTCCCAACCATTGGAATCTCAAATATGTTCAAATATATTATATATAATTATTTTAGTACCAGGCAAAGATTAATCACAATTAATTACATACAAAATAAATGTTTTTTAGGACAAAATATACAGTTGAAGTCAGAATTAATAGCCCCTTAAATTATTAGCCCCCTTGTTTATTTTGTTCCCCAATTTCTGTTTAACAGAGAGATTTTTTCAACACATTTCTGAACATAATAGTTTTAATAACTCATTTCTAATAACTGATTGATTTTATCTTTGCCATGATGACAGTAAATAATATTTTATTAGATATTTTTCAAGACACTTCTATACAGCTTTAAGTGACATTTAAAGGCTTAACTAGGTTAATTAGGTTATCTAGGCAGGTTAGGGTAATTAGGCAAGTCATTGTTTAACGATGGTTTGTTCTGTAGACAATCAAAAAAAAATATATATACAGCTTAAAGGCGTGAATAATTTTGACCTAAAATGGTTTTTTAAAAAACTTAAAAACTGCTTTTATTCTAGCCAAAATAAAGCATTTAAGACTTTCTCCAGAAGAAAAAATATTATCAGACAATTATAATTTCTGAGAGACAACGTGTCGGTGTCCATTAGCCAAAGACGGCTTAAGTATTTCCTAATATAAAAGAGTTTTTAGAATCTCTGTGTTTGATTTTCTTTTTTTATATACACGATTGTGCTGTTGAACTGTTGTATAAACGTAATATCACACTTGTAGCAGTGTGATATGGCTGTATATGGGACGCTCTCACCAGTGCTGATATACAGCCATATCGCACTACTACTTGTGTGATATTGCTCATTTATATATATATATATATATATATATATATATATATATATATATATATATATATATATATATATATATATATATATATATATATATATATACACACACATCTTAATGTCTATATACATCTTAATAACTATGTGACTAAAATCTTTTGTATAGTTTTGTTTTTATGTGTGTTTATATCACATATACATAATACATGTACAAAATGTACACACATGTATTGTGTCAAAACAAACTTTTATTTTAGATGTGATCTATCTGTGTGTATGTGAAAACATAACATACAGTAATAAATAATAGTTTTTAAACATTTGTAATTCCAATGGTTGAAAATATATAGACCATTTTGAGGAATGTAAACAATAACAGTGATCCTAATGTATTTCCTGTTTTACATTTTAAATTTCCGTAGCTTCTGAAAATCCAAAAAATACCACATTCTGATAAACAATGTTATGATAGCTGTATATATGATTGAATTGCCTTGTTACAGTTATGAAATATTTTGATAATAAGCAGGAAATGTTAATGGGACAATGACATGACCACATTGAAATGGTGTTTAAGTAGATATTTTTGCAATATTTTGAAGTATATGTTGCATATATGAAAATATGAACTTGCATGTCATGTATGTAATTTCCATATATTGCCATATATCATGGGTTTTCGGCTGAATTACCTGAGTGCCCTAAATGTCTTTGTATCTAATTCTATACTAAATATCCTGATTCTAAAAGAACATTGATTAATGATGATGCTCTGATATGATCACCTATAGATGCCAATAACAGCAGTCATGAGTCACGGGTGGGTCTGGCGAGCAGCATTGAGAGGCAGAAGAAGGCTGTGGTTCCGCTAGCTGTGGTCTCTACTCTCACTTTCCTGGGTCTCATTTTTTTGATTGGCATATATATTTACTGGAGGTAAGTCTATGGGTGAACATTAGCAGTTTCTCTGGATTCACTGGATTTGTAAGGTCTCATACATGACTAAAATGGGTTTTTGACTAAAATGGCTCTGATTTTGTTCAGGTTTTGAATAAATATGTCATTTTTGAGTAAATCTTTCCAATAAGGTTGTATTAGTTCATGTTAATGCATTACCTAAGATGAACAATCAATGAACCATATTTTTTATTCATCTTTGTTAAAGTGAGTTAATAAAAATAAAGTTGTTCATTCAACTCATTGCAATAATTAATGTTAACAAGCTTGAATATGGATTTTAATAAAGCATCAGAAATTGTTGAATTATGATTATTAAATGCTGTAAGTATTGATCATGAAACCTTACTGTAAAGTGTGACCCATTTTTGTTTAAAATAAGAGAATAGTGTCATGTTGTTTTCAGGTGTCTTTCGGATTCAAATTCATTCTTTATTGACCTCAGGAAGTTTCTATGAACTGACATATTTAAGTGGAAAGACCAATTATTGGTGATTCTAAAAAAGCTTGTTTCTGAGCATTAAAAAAGCAAGTGTAACAATACAGAATATAATATGATGTGCCATACAGAAATTTTTTTAATAAAAGGTCTCAACGACAATTCAGTTTTTTTTTTTTAATTTAACATGTTATCAGACTTTTAGAGAACAAAACAAATATGACTGATTTACTGAAATATCAGGAAATTTCTCTAATTTAATGTCCGTTATTTTACGGTAAATTTCTGTAATTTAACCTCTATTATTTTATGGTAAATTTCTGTGATTTAACGATCGTTATTTTATGGTAAATTTTTATAATTTAACGACTGTTGTTTTATGGTAAATTTCTATGATTTAACAATCGTTATTTTAGATAAAATTTTTGTAATTTAATGACTGTTATTTTATGGTAATTTTCTGTAATTTATCGACCATTATTTTACAGTAAATTTCTGTAATTTTACGACTATTATTTTACAGTAAATTTCTGTAATTTAATGTCCGTTATTTTATGGTAAATTTCTGTAATTTAACGACCATTATTTTAGAGTAAATTTCTGTAATTTAATGTCCGTTATTTTATGGTAAATTTCTGTAATTTAACGACCAATATTTTACAGTAAATTTCTGTAATTTTACGACCATTATTTTACAGTAAATTTCTGTAGTTTAATGTCCGTTATTTTATGGTAAATTTCTGTAATTTAACGACCGTTATTTTATGGTAAATTTCGGTAATTTAATGACTGTTATTTTATGGTAAATTTCTGTAATTTAACAACCGTTATTTTACGGTAAATTTCTGTAATTTAATGACCGTTATTTTATGATAAATTTCTGTAATTTAACGTACATTATTTTGTGGTAAATTTCTGTTATTTAACGACTGTTATTTTATGGTAGATTTCTGTAATTTAACAGCTGTTGTTTTATGGTAAATTTCTGTAACTTAACAACTGTTATTTTACGTTTTTTCCTTAGCACCCCAGCTGCCAGAAAAATACGCAAAATAATGGATTTTTTACAGTGTTTATATAATATTGGAGTAATTTCTTTCTCTTTCATTCGACCAATTTATTTACTGATTTGTTATGACTGAAAATCAGGATTATTATACCAAATTTTGATTTCCTTACTCATATGAAGTAAATTCATTTGTATTATGTTGTCCAAAAATGATGTATAGAAAAGACTGAAAACATGCCTTTTTTTGGTTTATTCTATGCCAATATATTAATATATTTTAAATTTGGAAGAAATGTTATCAATAGTTATACTTAGTAGCAAAAAATGATTTCACACATAATTTAAATAATTCACTTATTTAACATGATTTACAAAGGCAGTTTATATGTTAGCACAGTTATTCATTTTTTTAAATTTAGAAACTGTAATTTAGCCAAGTAACTTAGTTAAGGGTGCATAAAAAACAAAAATAGACTTCCTCCGAGACAGCTGCTTGTGATTTTCATCATATTGTTACTAATCCATAATCATAACAATCGTCGATAAGGAGGAGAAGGGGGGGAGCGCTGTGTGGCCCCATGAGGAGCGTGTTGTCTGTCTGTGATGGGGGTCTAATCTTGGGCACAGACCCAATCTCACACCCACCGGGCGACGGACCACCTCAAAGGCAAGCAAGATAAACAAGCCATGATGTGGCGGTGGTCTGCGTGTGTGCGAAACAGCCCCCGAATTCACACCAAAGCGCTAAATAAAATGCTCCTTCCACACCAGGATGGAAGTCTGAAAAGCCTTGTTTTCCGTCAGATATTCCCAACCGTGAAATAAGCAACTTTGGCAAATCCCATCAAGAAGATGTCTCGGATGTGTAAACACTCAAGATTGTACATTTCTCATTGCGACATGCCTCTTGCCCCTTCAGCATATTGCTTGTGTTTGACTTTTTGTTGTTACACCGCGAAGATTGCGAGGAGATTAAATCGGTAATCTTGGAGCTGGTGATTAAATCTCCGATACGCTGATCTGTTGTTTGTGGGCCTACAGGGAGCACATGCTGCCAGGCTGGAGAAAGAACCTCCTCCACGTGATTATGTTCGACACGACCAAGTCATGTTCGTGTCTTGTTAGCGCAGCCGTGGGTGGTTCAATCTCAGCAGAACAAGCTCATGTACGACTGCTTGTCCATCTGTAGCTACATGGTGCTCATTTGGAGAGCAGACAGATGCGCACTTAATAGGACGTCTTCAAAACGTTAGCGCTAAATCTGTGTCTGTGGCCACCATTGTGAGCGCTAATCCCTTCCAAGAAGTTAGCATTTTAGACAAAACAGCTTCCGGTTTAAGTGATCCTGTTAAAAACGTGTCGTGGATTAGATTGAATATGATGTATTTTTTTTAAAGCTTAGAGCACATATGTGGATAACACAACAACAACAACACGCAAATAACCAAAGCTTATGTGTGAGAGCCATTGGATGTGTATTTGTGTGAAAGTCAGTCAACAGTATGTTCAATAAAAGTGTTTAATGCTTTTACAGGAAGTGTTTTCAGACTGCTCATTTCTACATCGAGGACAGCACTTCGCCTAGGGTCATTCCCTCATCGCCACTGCTAAACCCTACAGGTAGTAACACACACAGTTTTTTATAAATGCAATATATATTTACCCTCATATGAGTAATGCTCTTTTTCTTTCTATTATCTGATTCATTTATTAAAAACAAAAACATCATATGCTGTATGCAGATTATGTATTACAGTATATACACTTTTGTTTATGTACCCATCAAGCATGATGTCTAAAAACACATCAAATACGCTAATTCACTTGATGCTTAATCCATTTGACATCCACACATTGATGCCAATTTGACCACCAAAATAATATTTCTTATAATACAAGAAATATTGTTTGAAAGCTTCGATTCTGAAAGCTTAAAAGCTGGATGTAAACTATCTTGATGTCATTGACATTTAACAATGGCATCAAATAAATCTTTTACAGGACAGTCCTGTAATCAATTTTTGACGTGTTTTTTTGACACCAATGGTAATTGTCAATTTGATGTCATATCACATACACATGAACACATATAAATGTCAATTTGATGCCCAACTGAGCCTGGTTACTCTCAAGGTTTTTTCTTTCACTTTTGTCAATTGGTGAAATTATGTTCCTCGCCACTTTCGCAAATGGCTTGCTTGGTTTGGGACTTGTGGAGCTGCGCATCAATGGATTTGCTCATCAGTGTTTGTACTTTCAGCAGTGAAAATTAAACCACACTGAACTGAACTAAACTGACATCAAGGTAGTTAATTGACACCAAATAGATTGGCATATCTGATGTGTTTTTATAAGTCATTTTGACATTAAGGGGTTAAATTGTTAAATACTTATTACATTATTGCTTTTATTACTATTACCATTAAGAATAATATTCATTCATTTTATTTTCGGCTTAGTCCCTTTATTAATCTGGGGTCGCCACAGCGGAATGAACTGCTAACTTTTACAGCACATGTTTTACGCAGCGGATACCCTTCCAGCCACAACCCATCTCTGGGAAACATCCATACACACTCATTCACACTCATACACTACGGACAATTTAGCTTACCCAATTCACCTGTACTACATGTCTTTGGACTGTGGGGGAAACCGGAGCACCCGGAGG
Organism: Danio aesculapii; assembly: GCF_903798145.1. Lineage (NCBI taxonomy): Eukaryota > Metazoa > Chordata > Actinopteri > Cypriniformes > Danionidae > Danio > Danio aesculapii. Next base: position 13,713,854 of record NC_079459.1, on the reverse strand, counting down.
AAACCCACTTGAACGCAGGGAGAACATGCAAACTCCACACAGAAACACCAACTGACCCAGCCGAGGCTCGAACCAGTGACCTTCTTGCTGTGAGGCGACAGCACTACATACTGCGCATACTGTTATACTACATATAAGTATTAAAATAATACTTCATTTTACAGTGATTTCTGAAGGACTCTGAAGACTGCAGTAATGAAAATGAAAATTCATCTTTGAAATCACTAGAAGAAATTATTAAATTCAATTATAAACTACTTTTGAGCAGTTATTTTATAGTGCAATAACATTTTACAGTTTCACAATTTTTACTGTATTTTTATTGAAACAAATGCAGCCTAGTGTATATATTTATTTTTTACTGAGATTTTATGTCTTGCTTTTTCAGCCAGAAAATGAAAAAATTCACAAATCATTTGTTTGGAGCTCTGCATATGACATATTGTGGCCACAAATTATACTTATACGCACAAATAACTAATACATGAGGACATTTCAGTAATTATTTCATAATATGTATTTCACTTGTTTAACTAAATTGTGGCCTTAGTTCCCTTGTTCCAGTTAAATCAAAACAAGGGAACAAATTACTTGAACATACCCTTGATTTAATAAAATGTGGCAAATAATTAATAATGTCTGAAAACTAATTCTAATTTATGGAGTGAATTGTTAATTTATGATCATGACATATTTTTTGTTATATCATGTGCAGCAAAATAAATAAATAAAAATTATTTAAGGGTTCAGGGGTAAAAAAAACCCTCGTTTTAAAACTCAATTGTAATACAATTGTCACGAATACAATTTATTTTTAATTATTTAGTTTTATTTAAATATATATCTACTTATATTCTAATATATATTTCAAAATGTTTATATTATAAACTATATATATATATATATATATATATATATATATATATATATATATATATATATATATATATATATATAATTTATAATAAATAAATTGACACAATTTCAATATACTTTTTTAACATATTTATAATTTTACAATTTTCTCAGTTAAGCTGCTTTGAGATAATCTACATTGTAAAAGCGCTATAGAAATAAAGATGAGTTGAATTGAATGTCATTTTGACATCAAGGTAGTCAGTTGACATTAAGGTGCCCATTGGGTTATTTATACACATATTTATTAATTTTTTTACTGAGTACTTACATCTTTTTTTTAGCACAAAAATGTAAAAATTCACAAATCGTTTGTTTGGACGAGCCTTGCACATGACATATTGTGGCTACAAATGAACTTATATGCACAAATAACTAATTCATGAGGACATTTCAGCAATTCTTTCATAATGTGTGTTTTACTTGTTTGACTAAATTGTGACCATGTTGTAATAATTAATACTCTTGTTGCAGTAAAATCAAAATGACTTGAACATACCCACGATTTAATAAAATGTGGCCATTTATTAATAAGACCTGATAACAAATTCTCAGGTGATTTCTGAAATTAAAATTGTCCTCCTGAATCTCCACTGGATGACACACTCGAAAGATTGCATTTCTGTCATTTATAATCTGATTCACAATATTAATCCAGGCTCTGCAAACCAAGCAAGAGGTGCTTTGGAAGAAAACTTATCTGAAAAGTTATCTGATGAACACTGAAAGCATATCCTTGAGCTCACACACACCTCTTTTATGTGTGCAAGAGATGTGCTTATACGATGTAAGATTCTACATAGGGTTTACTACAATACTAGAATATATCCCTCTGTCAGCGATGCATGTAATAGGTGCAAGCAATCACCAGCGGATCTCATCTACGTTTTGTGGGAATGCCCTAAAGTATTTGATTATTGGACTAAACTATTTAAAACTTTGAAAGATGCGTTTGATATAGATCTGGATACAAATCCTCTTTTTTGGCCATTTTTGGGTTGGCAATAAAAGCTAACCTTTTAGTAAATGTCTGAAAGGCTTTGGCTTTTACTATTTTACTAGCAAGATGCCTCATCCTGTTAAAGAAGAAACATGCCTCTCCACCCTCATTTGATGCATGGACAAAGAAGTGTTTACTATCACTTAAAAATAGACTATCACTTATTTTTTTACACTCCTTTTTGGATTATCTGCTGGCTAACTCTCTTGATTTTAAACTGAGCAATATTATATGAATACATATTTATTATACATTTTCTATTAATTTTTATTATTTTTAACTTATTTCTTTATTTTTTACTTATTAATTATGTTTATTTCGTTTTTTTGAATGGGAAGTTATAAGTGGGGAAGTTATAAGTTATAAGTTTGAAGTGGGGAAGGGAAGTTTTTATTTGAGGTAGTGTTAACAACAACATGGAAGGATTATTATAAATTTATTATTGTCAATGATATTCCATGTAGTAAAGCTAATAAAAGAAATTTGAAATGAATTCATAATTAATGATCATGACATATTTTTTGTTATATCACGTGCAACAAAATACATAAAAAGAATTCTTGTTTTAAAACTTAACTGTAATACATTTTTCAGGAATACAAATATTTTTTATTTGTTTAGTTTTGTTTAAATATATTTTTAAGAATAACAACACTGAAATAAATGTAATTTTGGGGTAAATGTGTCTTAAGAAATATTTGCACACTAAAACAATACAAAAATACCGAGCAACATTTATCTATTTATATCATAATATATATATATATATATATATATATATATATATATATATATATATATATATATATATATATATATATATATTTTTTTTTTTTACATTTTATATTATAAATGATATACAGTTGAAGTCAGAATTATTGGCCCCCCTGTTTATTTTTTTCCCCCAATTTTTGTTTAACAGAGAGATTTTTTTTCAACACATTTCTAAACATAATAGTTTTAATAACTCATTTCTAATCACTGATTGATTTTATCTTTGCCATGATGACAGTAAATAATATTTTACTAGATATTTTTCAAGACACTTCTATACAGCTTCAATTGACATTTAAAGGCTTACCTAGGTTAATTAGGTTATCTAGGCAGGTAGGGTAATTAGGCAACTCATTGTATAATGATGGTTTGTTCTGTAGAGAATCTTAAAAATATATACGTAGCTTATGTATATATTTCTAGCTGAAATAAAACTGTAGGAATGGGTTTTAAAACACTCAGCAGTTCGAACTGTAGTTCTGCCGAATGACTAAAAAGTTACCAGTATTGATGGTAAAAAACACTGTACATTTCTAGTCAAACCATTCTTCTGCAATCTTATACCAAAAACGAACATAAGGGCAGTATTAATAGCTATAAATGTGGGAGAGCGTTGATATTATGTGATTGTATTGTATTGCAATATGGAACAGTTAAGTGTTGATGTTAAATCAAAAGTAATTCACAAATACTTGAAAATGAAAGGATTTAATGACAATAATTCTCTATGATAACAACTGAATTAATTACAAAATAACTGTATAAAATGATAAAATATGAAATGATAAAACATATGCTATCAATTGTATCCAGCTTAAATGTAAAATTAAAGTTACCAGAGGTAGAAGGAGAGTCACAGGGGGAGGGAGAGAGAGACAAAGAGAGCAAGCCCAGAAGTTAGCCTGGTTGCAGTAAAGTCAGAGAAGATAGACTCCAGAGGAGGAGAGGAGCAGCAGCGTTTTACCACCTATTTTGTATCTTTCATGACCATGTGACTTAAGCCCAAATACTTAGACATTCAAACTTACCAATCAACATGTGACCACATCGCAAAACCCCCAAAGTCCACACACCAGGCCCTGATCTTATCAGTATCTGCCTTTGGAGTCAGTATGGACCTTCTTGAGTCAAAAAGACATGTTTTGTCATATAAACAAAAGCATATGATAATTTAGCCTCTTACAAAACAAGTAACACTTTCTCCAGAAGACAAAATATTATCAGACATACTGTAAATATTTCCTTGCTCTGTTAAACATAATTTGGAAAATATTTAAAAAAGAAAAAAAGTCAATGGGGTATATACAGGTGTATATACAGTGCTCAGCATAATTGAGGACACCTCATTTGGAAAATGAATATTTCATTTGGAAATATTTTATATTTCTCACTGAATATAGACAATGTATTTTGGTGCATTTAAACAAAACAGATTCATTAAATAGATATATATATTAAAATAATATTTTAGTCACCAAACATATTAAGAAATTGAAAGACAACACTGTTAAATGCAAGCAAAATATTGCAAAAGAAATTACAACTTACAAAATGTCACTTTTTTATTTGTATTTTTTGCTACTCTTGATTTTTCCTCTTAAAAAAATAATTAATTTTTTTTTTTTCTGTAACATAAATTTGGGCATGCTAGTTGGGTGTACTACCAAAAAATTGGTAGGGGAATAGTTTTATAGTTTTGCTGAGTGACTTAATTGAAAAACAAAAAGATTAAAAATTAACTATTGAAAATAAACTTCTTATAATTTAACATAATATCACAATTTTTATAAAAAATTTTTTTTAATATACATTAATTAACCGGTGAATAATTTAAAATAATAAAAAGAAAAAAAATCAATAGTGTGCACTCAAATAAGAACATAACTCACAACAACTAGTCATAAACACTTTGTTTTACATTATTAATGACCAATAATATTTATTTTCTTCCAGGTGAACATGAACCCCTGCCAGTAAAGCAATTTGTGAATCATGTGACGGAGCTTCACAGCACCAGCTCATTTTCCAGAGAGTTCGAGGTTGGTATCTCATCCCCCTCTCTTTCCACACTTTTCAAGGGACAGCTGTCTCCCATGAGCCTTGATGTAGCAGTTCAACATGTCATTAAGGCACGTCTCATAAACGAATGTATTCTGTCTATCCGTTCATGCATAAACACAAGTTGTTGATAATGCTTTTGAGTTATAATTAGGTCAGTAACGCATTCAGCTCTATGTTCCAGTCAGGTGCACAAACAGACCCACATACAGCTTCATTAACATCAATCAGTGTCAGATTGGAGATTTTTTTTCACACTTGATTAGATCATTCTAAAATCAGGCAAGATTTAATTGGACACAAACAAGGCAGTACTTAATTATTAGACCTTGTCATAAGTGGCACCTATGAAAAATAAGTGATGGATATGTTTCATGAGTTTCTGTTTTGAGGGTTGTTTGTGTTATGAAGTGAATGAAAGTGTGTGTTTTTTGTGGCATGTTAGTTCTGTTAAACACAAAGATTGATGCAAACTCCAGTGTTTGATTGTATGTTTCTGTTTGCATGGCTTCGGATTCTGTCCATTATTGATATTTATGGCTGCATTTAATTATGTAGTTGAGTGTTTTTGTTGTTACGACATTCACTAGGTCAAAATCTAATAATAATAATAATAGTAATACTACTACTACAACTACTACTAATACTACAACAACAACTACTACTACTACTACTACTACTACTACTACTACTACTACTACTACTACGACTAATAATAATAATAATATTATTAGTAGTAGTAGTAGTAATAGTTGTAAATCCATAAATAAATACTTAAATTCATAAATAAGCAAACAAACAAATAAGTAAATACATAAATAAATAGGAAGGTAAATAAATAAATAACTCAGAAAACACCAAATAATAAATAAATACATTTATTTAAATTAAAAATAAGCAAATAATCATTGAGATTTTACTTTTTTTTTTCACAATTTGGACCTTGTAGCATCTCATTAAAGCAACTGTTTTTGTCTGTCATTAAAATTTGTGGCTAAATTTATTAACTTTTAAATCATATAAAAGAACAAAAACTGATTCCTGAATATCTGGTGGCATTTGTTTAATATTTAGAAAAAGAAATGTAGTAGTAGATTGAATGAATGAATGAATGAATGAATGAATGAATGAATGAATGAATGAATGAATGAATTAATTAATTAATTAATTAATTAATTAATTAATTAATTAATTAATTAATGCGAAAGAAAATCTTTCTCTCAGGAAATGCCAAATAATATTTTATTTATTTAAATAAAAAATAAGCAAATAAATAATTTAAACAATATCAAATGTAATATCTATGTTATATTGTCTGATTTGCATAGAAGCTCGTAAAAAGTGGTACTTGTTACTTATCGTTTAAATTTGCAACTTTCTTGATAAACATGAATGAATAAATGAATGAATAAATGAGGTGACGCAGTGGCATAGTAGCCTCACAGCAAGAAGGTTGCTGGTTCGAGCCTCGGCTGGGTCAGTTGGCTTTCTGTGTGGAGTTTGCATGTTCTCCCTGCGTTCGTGTGAGTTTGCTCCGGTTTCCCCCACAGTCCCAGAGTCTTTCCCTGAGATGGGTTGTGGCTGGAAGGGCATCCGCTGCATAAAAACGTGATGGATAAGTTGGCGGTTCATTCTGCTGTGGTGACTCCTTTTTTTAATAAAGGGACTGAAAAGTATAAAGCCGAAAAGAAAATGAATGAATGAATGAACAATTGAACGAATGAATGAGTAAATAAAATCAATCAATCAATCAGGAAACCTCAAGTACTTGTTACTCCCCGTTTGCAATTGCAACTTTCTTGTCACTGAGATTTTAAATCTCAAAAAAATCAGTTTTTCACAATTTGGGATCTCACTAGAGTAAATGTTTTTGTCCATTATTGATATTTGAGGCGGCGACGCAGTGGAACAGTAGGTAGTGCTGTCGCCTCACAGCTAGAAGGTTGCTGGTTCGAGCCTCAGCTGGGTCAGTTGGTGTTTCTGTGTGGAGTTTGCACGTTCTCCCTGTGTTCGCGTGGGTTTCCTCCAGTCCAAAGACATGCGGTACAGGTGAATTGGGAAGGCTAAATTGTCCGTAGTGTATGAGTGTGAGTGAGTATGTATGGATGTTTCCCAGAGATGGGAAAACAATCCGCTGCATAAAACATGTGCTGGATAAGTTGCCGGTTTATTCTGCTGTGGCGACCCCAGATTAATAACAGGACTAAGCCGAAAAGAAAATGAATGAATGATATTTGAGGCTAAAGTTAGTCATACAGTATAACAGAACAAAAATTGATTCCTGAATATCTGGTGGCATTTGTTTAATGTTTAGAAAAAGAAATGTAGTAGTAGATAAACATGAATCAACGAATGAATAAATGAACGAATAAATAAATAAATAAATAAATAAATAAATAAATAAATAAATAAATAAATAAATAAATAAATAAGAAGAAACCTCAAATACTTGTTACTCACCATTTGTAATTGCAAGTTACTTGTCATTAAGATTTTAAAACTTAAAAATAAGGCTTTTTTCACATGTAGGACTTTATATCCCACAAGAGCAATCACACAATTTTCAGAATTGCAACTTTATAAGTTGAAATTAGGACCTTATTATTTTACAATTTTGACTTAAAGTGCATCTATAATGAAAATCATCTTTTGTAAGCTGTTTGGACAGAACTGTGTGTAGGTATAGTGTGTCCACAGTCATATTGGGGTGATATAAAGAAAATAAATCTCTTTTTTAAAATTTTAATTTTTTTAAGATTAAAATAAGATCTAAATCTCTCCCATTTTGAGGCCCAGCGCAATGTGAAGTAGGAGTGCAGATTCCCCACCCACCAAATAGATTGACAGTCGCGTATTAACATGTCTTTGTAGTAACGTGTATAATTATGTCAACAAGACAGGACGTGCGCAAAGCAACCGGGTTAAAAGATCTCAGCTCTCTGTGATCATCAATCATCATCAGATGTGATCAAGAATAAGTTTTACTAGTTTAAAACATTTTTAAACAGTGCATGTTTGTAATAAAGTAAGTTAAAGACGGTAAAACCGCTGTAATTCATCACCACAGCCTCATGTCAGGACAATTATATAAAAGAAGACGCTTCAATCCCGGTTTGAGGACGTTAAATCAGGTTTATCTTGGACATTAATGGATATCCATGTAGTAATGTATAATTATGTGTCTCCTGTCACATTTGCCGTGCAAAGTTAAACGTGCACGCTATGCATGTGTCTGCTCTGTGTGTGTGTGCGTGAACTTTGTAAAGACATTGTGTGTAACTCATCAGCAGAAAGGCTTGAATTAACTCCACAACAAATACATCAAATAATCATAGAGAAAGTTCTTACTGTAGTATTTCTCACAAACATTATGTGAGATCTGCTTCCTTCATGTCTGTCACTGTGCTGTTTATCTGGAGATGGAGACACTCTCACAGGCACTTGGGAAAAGTGGGCGAGGAGAACTAGCTCATTAGCCTTAAAGTCACAGGAAACAAAAACAGCAAACCAAGAACAAGGAGCTCAGAGACACAATTTCAAATACTCTGAAAGATATAATAAATCATCCGATGGGTGTTGAGCTGAAACTTTACAGACACATTCTAAAGACACAAAAGACTTATATTAAATCTTGAAAAAGGGGTAAAATAGGTGCCCTTTAATTACCCAATTTTGTATTTATATATTTTTTTTTATTTATAATTGCCGTTTTATTGAATTGTTACAACTTTTCGTAATTGCCTGTTTACTGATTAAAAAATAACTGCTTTTCACTATTTCATAACATCTTTGCCCTTATTTTTAAGTTGTGCATCTCATAGTAATGACTTTGTTTCACAAAATTAATTTCTTGTCATTTTAAACGTATATTTTACAATTATATCTTTATTTCCATTAATTTCTTTCCATAACTGTAGTTATAAATCATTTTTAAAAATGAAACTACATTGTAACTGTTACTTAACTTTTTTTTAATATTGGATCACATTATTAACCAATCAATAATTAGAACTCACAGGCGATTAACACACATAATGAGCAGAATCCAGACCATGCTGACAGTGCTTTGGCTTTATGCTGTGTTTTACTTATTAATGTTGTCTGGTTTGCTACTGTATTTCATTGCTTTTTGCATTCCCCCATTAGATATTGAAAGAGTATTTTGAGGTAAGCCACATTTCCCTTTTGATTTGCTCTTTAGCTTTAGCATGTATTTGCGATGCTCACTTCTCACCACTTGTTGTGAAAAGTCTTTACAACATTGTTTTGTGATAGCTAAATCTTACTCAACATTGTTTGTTTTTTAGGAAGTTCAAACATGTACTGTGGACCTCGGAACGACTACAGATTGTTCGAATCATCCGGATAATAAGAACAAGAACCGATATATCAACATTTTAGCCTGTGAGAATGATTTTCACTATAAAATTAGATATTACTTTTAAATGTTTTAGTGTCAAATGATTTCTCTTTGAGAATAACCACATGAGCTTTGCATGTACAATTGTGTTAGAATTACACATGAAATCTTTGACATTCATAGCCTTTTGGGCAATGCACTAAAATATAGCACCATTGTGTTTTGAGGGTCCCAGTCCCCCCTTTCCTGACCCCATCCAAGCTTTCTCTCCAACTTCCCTTTCTGTCTAAATACTTCTCTATCTCAATAAAGGCAAAAACACCACAAACAAATAAGAAGAATTTTTTTAAAAATCTGAACGCATGTGAAATGTGTGGTTTTGGAACATTTTCATGTGAAACACTGTACTCTATGACACACCATTATTATTTGTCATTGTTTCTTAGTTGTCTTCACCCCCTTGATTTGCTTGTTAGCACTCAATGTGTTTAAGCCCCTATGTTTCAGTGTTGGTTTGTCACTTGTTTAATGGTGACGTTCTTTGTTTGCGCCTTTGTAACAACAGCCAGGCTTCAGTCCTAACGCGAAACAAACATTATACAAAGATCGCAGATGAAGAAAAATCCCAAATGCAAATTACTTGTTACTCCCAGAAAACAACCGCTGAAACTATTATCACAGGCTCGTCCGGGTCCTTCGAATCATTGTGACTGTCAGTGAATATGTTCACATCCAAATATATACTTTTCTAACTCACCACTGTTTGGCACCTTCTTGTGACTGGAGAAAACGTAGGTTAGAGTACTCTCCATTCAGCCATTTCTGTCAGCTTTGGAGCAACTATAAGATCTCAAAACAATGTTTTGTGTATATTCTTTTACAAGTGGTCATGTAATAAATGTGATAAATTACATCCAGGTGGTTGTCTTCACAAAATAAAACCTTCAATCTTATATAACAGCCCTCTACTTCATGTTGGACTTTATTCTGCGATAAACTCCTGGATGTAATTTATCCCCCTACTTCACACGTGGGCCTCTGTATAGCTTCTTGTTTACTTTTAATGGAGTGTTGTTAAACTAAATTGTGGGTTCGTAGAGTACCATTGGGTCCAATTCTTGTGGTAGATTGTTTTAAGCAAATATACTAGTGCAGACTAGCCAATGAACTTTATGCAACACCAGAGAATATGGGTTCATCAAAATGGAGCAAAAGCTTATTATTGCTGTTGGTAATCACCCTGTGATTTATGGTGTTTACATACATAATTAGACTCGTCCCTACGGGACCAAGCCTGGGAGAGAATTGCAGAAGTTGTTGGTGAATATGCTGTGATTAGCTGTCATCTCTATGACAGTCATGTCAATGTCAAGCTTCAGACACATCCTAGATCAGGCATTAACGTCACTCACAATGTGAATAGTATGTTAGAGGGGCTGACTATATTGCTGGTAACTTAGTAATAAACAGTAGAACAGGCAAGTATAATAGTCATGTGGGTGTAATAAGTTAAAGTTTATTCTGCAAATGTGCAATAATCTCTGGGTAGAATTAGGGATGCAGAATAAGAGCATACTTTATTATGAATAATGAACAATTAATATCTTATTAATCAGCAGGTAATAAGCCAGTAGTTCATAGAATTAATTGTGAACTAAACTAAAGTGTTACCAAACATTTTTATGAGTTGAGGGACTAAAAATTAAAAATGTAATTCATTCAGTCACTCGTATATTATGCGATAATTCTAACACAGGGTGCATTAACACAATGTGCATTAACACAAGGTGATGGAAACCCAGCTATTGTGTTTGTGCCCACACCTTTTTTCACATATGATCAGATGGGTTTACATGAAAATGTTCCAAAACACACGTTGTCCATAAGATTTTAACATATGATTGCACAAGTAAAGCTCTTGTTCTTTTTTAAAATGCTAAAGTGTAAATGTAAAGAATTTTTTAAATATATAACGATGACTGTTTCTTTATTGACTGTAAAATGATTGTATTTTTAATAACATCTCTAGATGACCACAGTAGAGTGAGGCTCGCACCCCTTAATGACAAAGATGGAAGAAGCGGAGGAGACTATATAAACGCCAACTACGTGGATGTAAGACATTTTCCTTAAACTCAGAAAAGTTGCCTGGCAAATTGTTAGAATTTGATCAGTATTTAAGCTATAGGTATTTTCAAAATGGTGGATTTTTATATGTGGTTTGGCTGTTCGGCCACATAAAAACATATTATTAGGAGACTGAAATTGAAACTCTGAAAAGTCCAGACAGAATGAAGATTTTCAGAAACTCCCGTTACGGTGAAGATTTTTTGCCTCATAAGATCAGCGTGCATTTCTCCTAATCTGATTCACCAACACAGCTTTATTCAAATGATGTGTTCACACCAAACATGGAGAATCGGGTCACTTGCTCTAGTTTACTCATGGGGTGTTTTTGTCCTCACACAAACTTTCAGCTTGAGTCCAGTTATTTAAACTTGTGTCATACTTGCTATTAAGGCAAATTCTGTACGTTCAAGGCAAACAGTATCACAGATTTACGTCATTTGTAATTCCCCTTTGTTTGTGCATTTGCATTTATTTGTATATAACTTACTTACGTGAATACTTAATTCAAAGTTTGGTGTGAACCCAGTATAAGGCTGATTTTACTTTTGATTGCCTTGACAGTACATCACAGTGCACTCTTGCACTTTGACATGATTTTTTCAAACAAAGGCAAAGAAAACTGTTTATAAAAATACATGTGTACGCGTGGACATGACTACCTTTAAATGTAACCATTTAAACTAGCAGAAGTGATTACAACACTTAAAACTCACTGCTAATTTGCAATTGATTTGATCTTAGAAATGTCAGGTCAGTTTGAGTGTGAGAAAGTTTTTGGAGGCCATAAAACTGATATTCTTTCAACATTTTAATGAATAATACATGCAATTCCTTCCATCCTGTAACTTCATTTATCTCTTCTTTTGGTTTCACACAAGGGTTTTAACAAAAACAAAGCCTACATTGCAGCACAAGGGCCCTTGAAATCCAGCACACCAGATTTCTGGCGGATGGTGTGGGAGCAGAATGTGGGAGTGATTGTTATGATCACCAACCTGGTGGAGAAAGGAAGGGTGAGACATTTTATGGTGCAGTCTACCTAAATCTGACATTTAGTACACTTAGAATATGTTTAGAGTACATTTAGAATAGTACACCTGAAAACTAGTTTTCTGCAATCCTCAGTATTACCGAATGGCTTCAGAAGACTTATAGGATTTAGAAGAAGTTGAAAATAAATGACAGAAATTAGATATTTAGACGATGATAACGATTGTTTGGATTCTTTGTGATGTCTATGGATATTAACTGTTTGTCGATTTCTCAGAGAAAGTGTGACCAGTACTGGCCTCTGGAGAATCAGGAGGAGTATGGATGTTTTTTGGTTACTGTAAAAAGCACAAATGTCCTTGCTTACTACACCAAGAGAACTTTCACTCTCAGAAACACCAGCATAAAAAAGGTATCAATATATATTTAGTAAATAAACATAAAATATTTTATACTGTATTGATAATTGGACAATATTAATCCTATTTTTTTTCTTGGTTGATATTAGGTATTTAATATTGAAAGACAATTACAAAATTAACTGTGAAAATTATAAGTCCCAATTGTGACTTCATTTCTCAAAATTTTATTCTGGTAATTGTCACAACTAACTATTTCTTGTAATTGTGACTTAGTCTCTAATAGTTACACCTTAATTTGTTTATGTAATCTTTCTTCAAATTTTGAATAATTTTGTTTATTCAAATTTTCTTTTGCAGTTGTCCTATTTATGGTTTCATTTTACAATTGCAGCTTTATTTCTCCTAATTATGAGTATGAATTTTAAAAACATTATTCTAAATGTGACTTTATGTCCAATTCATGACTTAATTTCTTGTAATTGTGTCTTTGTCTTCAAAATTGTGACTATATCCTGCAGTTGTGGCTTTTTATATCACACTACCTTGAATAAATCATAAATAAACATGCATTTTTATACTTTTAAAGGTTAAATTGACTTGGAGCATTTAAACACACTTATTTGAACATTGTAAAATGCGATTAGTTGACTTTACCTTAAAAAGTGAGTAAACCCATTATATTTAAAGTGATTATTTGACTGTGAATCCAACTGGTTTGGTCACTTTAAGGCCCAATCGCAATTCTATTTTTGTACCCCTACCCCTTCCCCATGGACCTTGAAGCATAGTGTGAAGGGGAAGGGCTTCAAATGTCATCGCTATCTTATGAGATCGACAATCACAACTGCTGTAGTTATTAAAGTTGTGTTATTTTTTGGTATTTATCTTCAGGATATTATGTTATCATAATGATATAACATGGCAATAAGCTCGTAACTGTATTGTGCATTTACACACTGGCCATATTCATTTATGTAATAATAACATTATGTAACAATATTTGCACTATACCAGACACTGTAAAAGCTCATTCCCAGCCACTATACTTTTCTGACAGGGTATTCGTGTGTCATTAAGTGACGCAATGATGTGGGACTACTAAACAGGAGTAATTTAGCGTTTTTTTTTAAAACAATTTTATAAAACTATGCCAATAAAACACGAACACTGTTATGAATATATTAAAACATATGCTTGTTTGTTATAAAAATTCATAATAATGACAAAAATGACTCATTTGTGCATCTCCTTATCTCCATGTGCAGCCATGCTGCTGCTGTTGTTGATCATATATTCTGGGAAATATTCATACCCCTTGATTTCGAGTGTGGTCCCGAAAAATCTCTGTTTCAAGGGCTATCTAGCTCTTCCCCTTAGCCAAAGAGAATTGGGACACCCCTACTCCTTCACGTGAACATGCAAAATGGGGTAAGGGGTAGAATTGGTATTGGGCCCAAGTCAACAAATCACTTTAAATACAATGGGTTTACTTACTTTTTAATGTAACCAATAACTTTAAATTTGAGCACAATAACTTTTTAAACTAAAGTCAACTAACAGCTTTAAATACAATGGGTTTACTCACTTTTGTTTACTCAATTTTTTAGGAAAAGTCAAACGAATCAAACTTAAAATAAAACGGGTTTACTCAATTTTTAAAGTAAAGTCAACTAATTTAAATACAACAGGTTTACTCACTTTTTAACCCTTATGTACTGTTGGGGATGTTTTCATCCAATCTGAGGTGATTTTGAGTGTTAATTTTGCCATAACTTTTTCTGTTTCAGCTAGCAGAATGATTTTTGGTGGCAAATCTTATTTTGACACATATTTTGAGAAAATGCTTTGAATTAAAAAAAACCCTCAACAATAGACTCTGGGCAAGTTTACTGCCCTTTTGTTATGTTTGGGATGAACACATCCACTGAATTAAACTGCTGTAAAAATGCATCAGATAAATATTTACATAAATCTGTTAATCAACCAAAACTACTAAATTGCTTAGAAAATGACAGGATTTTAACTCTTTAATTGCCAAATTCATAAATGATGTCACTGATTTGGTGAAAAACACACAAAATGATGTATTTTCAATATAAAAAGTAATTGTTTTAACCTTTTATCACAGTCTTGGACATGTAAAACAACATTACCTTTGATGCATTGTTTTTGATTGATTTTCATTTTGTTTCATCTAATTTACTGTTGGTGGCAGTTTTTGCCCTATTGACTTCCATTATAACAACATTTCTTTTTATTACAAAACCATGGCACCATTTAATCATGCATTTTTGATTGTTGGTGCTTTTCTTTGTTGGTAATTTTTACTGTTGATCATCAGTTGGCACCATTAAGCCTTTAGATAGGCATGTGCAAAAAAAAGCTTAGTTTCTGGATTTTATATGGAGTATAACAGCAAATTAAAGAGTGTGTGTATGTGCGTCTGTGAGTGTGTCAGACCTTTACTCACTTACCTTGATGTGTCTGAGAAAATCAAAATATGTATCTCAGCTCTCAGAACTACATGGAGTAAACTGAAACAAAGACTGTGTGTTTATGCACCATCAAATGTGGTTATAATGGAAGTCAATAGGGCAAAAACAGCCACCAACTGTAAATTAGGGAGAAAAAATGAAAATCTAACAATGCATCAAAGGCAATGTTGTTACTAATCGTTCACATGTCGTTCACTGGAATAAAAGGTTAAAAAAATCCAGTCCACAATTACTTTTTATATAGAAAATTCATAATTTTGTGTGTTTTTTCACCAAATCAGTAACATCATTTATGAATTTGTCAATTAAAAAGTTAAAATCCTGTATTTTTCTAAACAATTTAGTAGTTTTGATCAGAACTGAGATTAATATTTATCTGATGCATTTTTACAGCGGTTTAGTTCAGTGGATGTTTTCATCCCTAACATAACAAAAGGGTAGTAAATTTGAACAGTGCACAATGGTTCAGTAAAACGAATAGTTGACAATAAAGTGAGTAAACCTGTTGTATGTAAGTTAATTAACTACCGTATGTGCATAATCGTAAATACGTTTATTATTAACTTTTGAGTAAACGGATCCAAGTTACCACAGGTTTTTTTTCGATTTCATTCAAAATGAATATTAGTAATGTTAAATTGCTCATATTAATGAACAATTAAAAGAAATTAACTGTTCATTTTTCATAATTAAATCTAAAGTCAATTTAACATTTACTAACAATAGATATACATATTTAAAAAAAACAAACAAACAAACAAACTCACAGTTAAATTTTGCTTGTTTGTATTGCATGTTAAAAATACATTATTTAGTTTCATCATAATTGTTTGTTTTTTAGGGTTCTCAAAGATACCGTAGTAACGAGAGGACAGTAACACAGTACCACTACACACAGTGGCCAGACATGGGTGTACCAGAATACGTCCTGCCTGTTCTTTCATTTGTCTACAAGTCCTCTAAAGCCCAAACAGATGGCATGGGCCCAATGGTTGTACACTGCAGGTGGGCTACAGGATAATTTTTTCAATTTAAGACAAGTCATATTGTGCATTGGACATTTCTGATGTGTGTTTGCGTTGTTAGTGCTGGAGTGGGCCGAACAGGGACCTACATAGTGTTGGACAGCATGTTAAAACAGATTAAAGAGAAGGGGACAGTCAACATTATGGGCTTTCTCAAACACATCCGAACACAACGGAACTACCTAGTTCAAACAGAGGTGAGCAAACAATAGGTAAAGTCACACTCTGGTATTTTTCTGGTATATCTTTTTCTGGCTTCAAATTATTTGGACTCAATCCACTCAATGTTGGACTCAAAGTTTTAGAAATGTAGGTCAATATACCTATATAGCAATATATACCATATAGGTATATATACCTATATACCAATATACCTATGGTATGTATATCAAATTTTGTGTCATTAATTTGAAACTTTTTGTGTTTTGATAAATATATTGTTTAAATTTTAAGTTGCATTTTTGAAACAAAATTAAAAGGTCCTGCTTGTCTCAAATGTAATGAATTTAGAATTTAAACAATTGAATTTTTATGGTCTATGCATTAAGATTTATGGATATTTTCAGTATTTAGTCAAGTAAAAACTAAGTTACTTTTCAAAGTAATTAGAAAAGTAATTAAATTTGTAATTATGTAGTTAGTAATTAACTACCTTTTTGAAGTATTTTAGTGAATACTGATCACAATAAACAGTCTTATGCAAAAATTTGGCCACCCCTAATAATTTTCAAATTGCAAGCCATAGCGTGCTGGCCTTTCAATTCAGCAAATTCATTTGGATATATTTTATTCACTGGAGAAAAGGCAACATTTCAGTTCTGACATAACATTTTGTTTAATCAACAGATGCAATGCAATTGCAATGCATAACAAAAAGAGACAAGTGCAACAATCACCGCAATAGAATAATGACAGCCTGTAGTACTTCTTATAGTCAAGGATCATTCCCTGAATTCTTGCTGAAGGCATTTTAGACCATTATTTCTTGCAACACATCTCCAGTTTAGTCAAGTTTGAAAGGTGCCAAGCATGAATAGCCCTTTTCAAATCAATTCATAGATTTTCAATGATGTTCATGTCTGGGGACTGGTATGGCCATTCTAAAACATTATATCGTATCTGAGCATGAATTCCTTGGTAGATCTGGAACTGTGCTTTGGGTCATTGTGAAACATCCAACCCTGCCATAACTTCAGTTTCTTGTCTGATTTCTGAACATTGTTCTTCAGCACATGCTGATACTGGGTGAAATCCATGTGACCTTTAACTCTGACAAGGTGTCTGGATCCTGTGCTTGCCCATGCTCCTGGAATGCTGTGTTCTTTTTCTGCCATGCAATGTGCCTAAGGTTGTGGCATTTGTCCACAGTATATTTTTCCAAAAATGATTTATGCTTGTCCAGATGAGCTTTTGCATACCTCAAACGACTCTTCTTGTTGGCAGAATGCAGAAAATGCTTCTTCTGCATCACCTTCCATTGAGCTGCTCTTTGTGAAGACTGTGCTGAACTGTGTACAATGTACAATGACATTATCAACAGCAAGATGTTTCTAGAGCTCTTTGAAGGTGGTCTGTGACCATTCTATCCATTCTTCGCCTTTGCCTTTCAGATATTTTTCCCGGTCTAGCACATCTTTCCTGCACAAGAACTGTTTCGGTGGCCTTTCATTTTCTTATTATATTTCTGACTGTGGAGATCGAGACTTTAAATCTTTGTGATGGCTTTTTCTCTGGCCATGTTGATGAATTATCCTAGTTTTTAGGTCATTAGAAAGTTCTTTTGAGGTTCCCATGATGCTACTTTCAGGTTTAGAATAAGGAGAAGCACAACTAGCAATCAGCTATCTTAAATATAATTTTTCATGATTGGTTGCACCTTTGTTGGGATTGTTAAGGTTCACTGAGTCACTCAAATTAATGTTGTGTTGTAATCAATCAGCATTAATTTACTACAAGTTTTGCCACACAAAAAAGAGGGTGCCCAAACTTTTGCATAGCCTTTTTCAGTTTCAATTTAATTTCACACATCTCAATATTGCTACACTATGTATTTCTGTCTAAAAACATGTCATTATCTAGCTTTCATTTGAAACAGAATGGCATTTCACTGTACTATTATTTTATAAAGAAAGAGCACAAAATTATGCAGCCACTGGGGGGTGCCCAAATTTTTGCATAAAACTGTATATCAACAAATAAATTGTAAAAAGTATTATTTTTCCAGTATTGTGCAGCCAGCGACAAAAAAAACTTTGATCAAGTGTCCTTTTCACGATCAGATGTTTTGCTACATTTACAGGAGCAATACATCTTTACCCATGATGCTCTAGTAGAAGCCATTTTGAGTCAGGAGACAGAGGTGCCATCAAGCCATATTCATCAGTATGTGAACAACCTCCTGACCCCAGGAGCCTCATGCAAGACACGCCTGGAAAAGCAGTTTAAAGTAAGCACTCTCAGTTACTAAAGAGTACAGATAGAAGTCAATAATATAACTTCTACATAGGAATGACCTTGTGATTGCAGTTGGTGTGCCAGTCCAATGCCAAACACAATGACTGCAGCGCTGCCCTGAATGACGGCAACAGAACCAAGAATAGGAGCTGCTCTCTGATTCCTGGTGGGCCCATAAAACTACTGAGATTACTATTATTATAGATAGGTGGATGGCCGAGTGGGTGTATGTACGGATGGATGGATGAATGAATAGATGAGTGAGGTTTTTTCTGGATGTATGGGTAGGCAGGCAGATAAATTGATTGGTGTTTGGATGGATGGATGCATGGATGGATGGGTAAATCGGTGGATACATGGCTGGGTGGGCGGGTTTATGGGTGGATGGGTGGTCGGGCAGGTGGATCAAAGGATAGATGGGTGGGTGGGCATTTCGAGTGGGTTTATAGATGGGTGGGTTAGGGGTTGGGTGGACGGATGCATGGATGGGCAAGTGGATGTGTGTTTGGATGGGTGGATGGGCATCGAGCAGTAATGGGAATAACGGCACTATAAATAAATGCCGTTATTAATGGCGATACCTCTCTTTCTCTGGGGCGGTTGTGTGTGTTCGGGGTTGGGGCGGAACACATAACCAACCTGTGATGATGATTGGTGTGTCTGCGAACATGGTGTAACTGAGAACATGAGGATTGGCTTAGAGTACATTTCCATCATTTGCAAATCAGAGGCAGAGTAGTGCGGGTGTTCACCTGTTCACACACAAGCACATGCGCAGTCAGTCCCACACACCAATGACCAGGAGTCAGAATGATGGCAAACTGTAAATATACACACTACTTTTTCCTCGTTAATGGGAAAGGCAAGACTGATTATGTTAATATTTATAATGGTAGGTTGAATTTGATGGATGTCTCTCACATTGTCCCACACCAACATTAAAATAGTATCATTTATTCATTCATTCATTCATTTATTCATACATTCATTTTCTTTTCGGCTTAATCCCTTTATTAATGAGAGGTCACCACAGCGAAATGAATCACCAACTTATCCAGCATATGTTTTACACAGCGGATGCCTTTCCAGCTGCAACACATCACTGGGAAACCCCCATACACTCTCATTCACACACATACACTACGGACAATTTAGCTTACCCAATTCACTTACAGCATGTCTTTGGACTTATGGGGTAAACCGGAGCACCCAGAGGAAACCCACACAAACATAGGAAGAACATGCAAACAGAAATGCCAACTGATCATATTTTGTAGTCATTTGACAAATTAGATTTTTTTTAATAATAATTTTTTTAAATAATAGTTACTTTCTCTGGTAATTAGTTATCTTCATAATTATGTAGCTCAGTTACTACTTGTGAGAAATTACTAGTAACTATAACTTATTACTTTTAATAAAGGAACGTGCCCAACACTGGCGTCGAGTGGGATTATGGATGTATGGGTGAGTGGTTGGGCGGGCGGATGCATGGATGGACTGATGGGTGTATAGAAGGAAGAATTGGTGGATGAATTGGTAGACTGGTGGGCTGGAAAGTGGCCTTATGATTGCATAGATGGATGGATGGGAGGGTGGATGGATGAAAGGATAGATGGATGGGCTGGTCAATGGAAGATTGGGTGGGTGGATGGAAAAATGAATGGATGGATGAATAGGTAGGAGGGTGAATAAATTGGTTAGATGGATGAATGAATGATGGCCAGGTGGATGGATAAATGAATAGGTGGATGAATAGGTAGGTGGGTGAATAAACTGCCTAGATACATGGATGGATATGTGGGCAGGTAGGTATATGTATGGGTGGGTGGGTGCTTGGGTGTGTGGATGGATGGATGGGCAGGTGGGTATGGGTGGTGTATGGGTGGATGGATAAATGAATGTGTCAATGAATATGTTGGCTAGATAGATGGGTGGATGAATGGATGGGTAGGCAGTCAAGTGGGTTTTTGGATGGATGGGTGAGTGGTTGGGTGGACTGATTCATGGATGGGTGGGTGGGTGGAAGATGGATGGAAGAATGGGTGGATGGGCGGGTAAGCAAATGGTCTTATGGATGGTTGGGCGGATGGATTGATAAATGAATAGGTGGAAAAATAAGTAGGTGGGTTAATAAATTGGCTAAATAGATTGGATGGATGAATGGATTGCTGGATGGGCGGTTGAGTGGGTTCATGGATGGATGGGTGAGTGGGCGGACTGATGCATGGATGGGCGAGTGGTTGGGTCTATAGATGGATGAAAGAATGGCTGGATGGCCAGGCAAGCAAATGGTCTTATGGATAGTTGGGCGGATGGATGGATAAATGAATAGGTGAATAAATAGGTAGGTGGGTTAATAAATTGGCTAGATAGATGGGTGGATGAATGGGCAAGTGAATGAGGTTTATGGCTGGATGGGTGAGTGGTTGGGTGGACTGATGCATGGATAGGTGGGTGAGTGAGTGTATGGATGGATAGAAGAATGAGTGGATGGGCGGGCGAACTAATATTCTTATGGTTGGTTGGATAGGTGGATGGAAAAATGAATGGGTGGATGAATAGATAGCCAGGTGAATAATTTGGCGGAATTATGCATGGATTGGCGGGTGGGTTGGAGTATGGAAGGATGGATGGAGGAATGGGTGGATGGCTGAGCGAGTGAATATTCTTATGGATTGTTGGGTGGGTGGATGGATGGATGAATGTATGGGTGGATTAATAGATAGGTGGGTAAATAAATTGGCTAGATAGATGGGTGGGTAAATGGTTTGCTGGATTGGCAGTCGAGTGGGTTTATGGATGGATGGATGGATGAGTGGGGCGGACTGATGCATGGATGGGCGAGTGGGTGGGTGTATGGATGGATGAAAGAATGGGTGGATGGCCAGGGGAGCAAATGGTCTTATGGATGGTTGGGCGGGTGGATGGATGGATGAATAAATGGGTGGATAAATAGGTAGGTGGGTGAATAAATTGGATAGATAGATAGGTGGATGAATGGGCAGTGGATAGGGTTTATGGATGGATAGGTGAGTGGTTGGGCGGACTGATGCTTGGATGGGCGGGTTAGTGTGTGTATGGATAGGTGAGAGAAAGGGTGAATGGGCGGGCAAGCAAATGATCTTATGGATGGTTGGGTGGGTGGATGGATAAATGAATGGGTGGATGAATAGGTAGGTAGGTGAATAAAATTGGATAGATAGATGGGTGGATGAATGGATTAAGCGTCGAGTGGGTTTATGGATGGGTGGGTGAGTGGTTGGGCGGACTGATGCATGGATGGGCAAGTGGGTGGGTGTATGAATGGATGGATGAATGAGTGAATGGATGAATGGATAAATGGATAGACGGATGGGTGGATTGATAGATGGATGTATTGACAAATGGACAGTCAGACAGATGGAGAGATAGATTGATTGATTGATTGATTGATTAGGCAAATTAGATGTACAGATGTATAGACAAATAGATGGAGGGATGAGTAGACAGAATAACAGACAAAAAGATGAATAGATACAGATATTTATTTTCACAAAGTGACTGACTGTTGTGTGTTTTGCAGTGGAGAAGTCTCGAGTGTGTGTGTCCTCGTCAGCAGGAGAAACGTCAGATTACATCAACGCCTCATATGTCATGGTGAGACATTCAAAGCTTCTCTAGCAGCTCATTCACATGCACAAAGCTAATGTATGACTGCTTTTATATCAGGGCTATCGGCAAAACAAAGAGTTCATCATTACCCAGAATCCTTTGCCCAACACGGTGAAGGACTTGTGGAGGATGGTGTGGGATCAAAATGCCCAGGTTATAGTTTCACTGCCGGACACGAGCAGCACGGTCAGTACTACTGTTAACAGATTTCATTGCTAAATTATTAATAGTATCACAAATAGGGCTGCAAGATTAATCCGAACAAAATGGGGTGATGTTTAGAAAATAATTAGACAATATTGGGTATTAGTATTGTTGAAAAGTAAATTGTATTATACAAATTATTTTTTTAAAGTCAACCTTTACAATAGTAATTTGATTTATTCATCTGCAAAGTATTTATAGTATTCATATCCACATTTTTTATGTTACAGCCTTATTCCAAAATTCACTCATTTCCTCAAAATTCTACACACAATACCCCATAATGTCAATGTAAAAAAGTTGTTGCAAATTTATTAAAAATAAAAAACCTAAAATATCATATGAACATAAGTATTCACAGCTTTTGCTCAATACTTTATTGATGCACTTTTGGCAGCAACTACAGCCTCAAGTCTTTTTGATGATGCCACAATCTTGCCACACCTGTCTTTGGGAATTTTTGCCCATTCCTCTTTGCAGTCCTTCCGATGCTTTTGGCAAATTCCAGGCGGGGAGTGGCTTTCGTCTGGCCACTCTACCATACAGACCTGATTGGTGGATTGGTGCACAGACAGTTGTCCTTCTGTATGGTTCTCCTCTCTCCAAAGAAGAACGCTGGAGCTCAGACAGAGTGACCATCGGGTTATTGATCACATCCCTGACCAAGGCCCTTCTCCCCTGATCACTCAGCTTAGATGGCCAGGCAGCTCTAGGAAGAGTCCTGGTGGTTCCAAACATCTTCCACTTACGGATGATGGAGGCCACTGGAACTTTAAGAGCAGCAGAAATTTTTCTGTGACCTTCCCCAGCCTTGTGCCTCGGAAATCTGCAGTCAATTCCTTTGTCTTCATGCTTGGTTTGTGCTTTGACTTGCACTGTCAACCATTGGACCGTATATAGACAGATGTATGTCTTTTCAAATCATGTCCAATTAACTGATTGTTTGTGTGTAGAAATGTGAGAAAATAAATTAATTAGATCCATTTTTGAATAAGGCTGTAACATCAACAAATGTGGAAAAAGTGAAGCGCTATGAATGCTTTCCAGATGCACTGTAATCGCACAATTCTGGCTAAACTATGCAATTCTACAGACACCAGGGAAATTCTATTTTTCATAATGTCCAGTTATTTCCAGATGATCTTCCAATACTGAATGAAACTAATTGCCCTTTCATTAATCTCTCATTCTCTTTCTTCCTTCATGATTTTTTTATTCCACTCCCAGACAGAAGACAGCAAGCCAGTCATATTCTGGCCCACAAGAGATCAGCCAATCATCTATGAGACATTTTCTGTATCATTAAGAGGGGAGGACCATGTGTGCCTGTCCAATGAAGACATGTTGATAGTGCAGGATTACATCTTAGAGGCAACAAAGGTAACACAGTCAATAAAATTTTACGACTAACATAAGCAAAAAAAAAAAAAAACTGAATCAGATATGCATTACCCATAATTCACAGAAGAGGAAGCTATCATCTTAAAGCTATGATAATCAATTCAGTGAGATGTAAATGAGCGATTTCTGTGCGTCATTTCTCCAAAACCATTGAAAAACACGAACACAGGCATCTGTTTTGAAGATCGCAGCTGGTGCCTGCCGTACGATTGTAGAAAATATTAGGAAGAGCAAATGGCTGCTGACGAAAGTGAGAACAGAGTCTGTTAAACAAACATCTGGTGCTTTTCACACGCTTAGCATTAAACCATCTGTATCTGAAGCACATTGGTTAGACTGCATACGCCTGATTATACACACACACGCACTCACAGACACACAGGTTTTGGTGGTTTATGAGGACTCTCCATTGGTGGCTTGATGTCTTTTATACTCCAACAACTGCCTATATAGCCTTACCCCAGCATTGACAGGAAGCATTTTAATGTGAAAAGAATGATTTCTAAGTCTTGACAGGTCATGTCCTCATAAACCACCCCAACATTGTAATACCTACGTACTGTAATACACTGGGTTGAGATGAGTGTATATGTATGGGGCAACACAATGGCGCAGTAGGTAGTGCTGTCGCCTCACAGCAAGAAGGTCACTGGTTCGATCCTCGGCTGGGTCAGTTGGCGTTTCTGTGTGGAGTTTGCATGTTCTCCCTGCATTCATGGGAGCACCCTCCGGGTGCTCCGGTTTCCCCCACAGTCCAAAGACATGTGGTACTGGTAGGCTAAATTGTCCGTAGTGTGTGAATAAGTGTGTATGTGTTTCCCAGTGATGGGTTGCAGCTGGAAGGGCATCTGCTGCATAAAACAAATGCTGGATAAGTTGGTGGTTCGTTCTGCTGTGGCGACCCCATATTAATAAAGGGACTAAGCTGAAAAGAAAATGAATGAATATATATATATATATATATATATATATATATATATATATATATATATACTGTATATATATATATATATATACACACACATACATACATACATATCCACACACTAGTCACTTTATTAGGTACACCTTACTAGTACCAGGTTGGACCCCCTTTTGCCTTCAGAACTGCCTTAATTCTTCATGGTATAGATTAAAAAAAGTACTGGAAATATTCCTCAGAGATTTTGGTCAATATTGATTTATTGGCTATTTATTTACGAATTTCCCATTCCACTACATCGCAAAGGTGCTCTATTGGATTGAGATTTGGTGACTGGAGGCCATTTGACTACAGTCTGAGATATATCGCGCTTTATGACATGGCGCGTTATCCTGCTGGAAGTAGCCATCAGAAGATGGGTATACTGTGGTCACAAAAGGATGGACATGGTCAGCAACAATACTCAGGTAGGCTGTGACGTTGACACAATGCTCAGTTGGTACTAATTGGCCCAAAGTGTGCCAAGAATATATTCTCCACGTCATTACACCACCACCACCACCAGCCTGAACCGTTGATACAAGGCAGGATGGATCCATGCTTTCATTTTGTTGATGCCAAATTCTGACCCTACCATCTGAATGTCGCAGCAGAAATCGAGATTCATCAGAGCAGGCAACGTTTTTCCAATCTTCTATTGTCCAATTTTGGTGAGCCTGTGCAAATTGTAGCCTCAGTTTCCTGTTCTTAGCAGAAAGGAGTGGCACCTGGCGTGGTTTTCAGAGATTGTCTTCTGCATACCTTGCTTGTAACGAGTGGTTATTTGAGTTACTGTTGCCTTTCTATCAACTCGAACCAGTCTGGCCTTTCTCCTCTGACCTCTGGCATCAACAAGGCATTTGTTCCCACAGAACTGCCTTTCACTTGATATTTTCTCTTTATCTGACCATTCTCTGTAAACTCTAAAGATGGCTGTGCATAAAAATCCCAGTAGATCAGCAGTTTCTGAAATACTCAGACCAGCCCATCTGGCACCAACAACATTGCCACGTTCAAAGTCACTTAAATCACCTTTCTTCCCCATTCTGTTGCTCGGTTTGAACTGCAGCAGATCGTCTTGACCACGTCAACATGCCTAAAGGCATTAGGTTGCTGCCATGTGATTGGCTGATTAGAAATTTGCGTTAACGAGCAGTTGGACAGGTGTACCTAATAATGTTGCCTGGGAGTGTATATGTGTATGTGTGTATATATTTATATATTTAGTTTATACTAATATGTATATTTTTATATTTTTCATACACAACTGTATGACTTTTCAACTAAAGAGGGTTAGATTTCTTGAAGGAATACACATGCTTAAAAAACAATGAATTGAGTATGTAATTAATCTCAATATATCATACTGTATGTATGAAATATGTAGTCATTAATACTTTGAAACATTTATGTTCTGATGTTGAACATTTCTTAAGTGTTAATCATTTTTTAAAAATCTAAAAGGTTGTCAAATTTAAATAATTAAAATAGTTTAATTCATATTCTGTATGCTTTGAGATTTATAAGAATTGTAAGTAGTATCAAGTAATTACACTTTGAAGAATTTGTTACTTTTCAGACAAAGTAATTATAAAGTAAATTAAATATGTTTTCATGATGTAATTAGTAATGAATAACTTTTTAGAATTACCTTATCCAACCCTTGTCATTATACACATTTATGTTCTCGTAAACCAGTAAACACACACACGCAAATGAATCTCTTTTCTCTTTCTTTCAGGATGACTTTGTTCTAGAAGTGAAGCATTACCGCGGCCCACGCTGGCCAAATCCAGACAGTCCCATTAGTAGCGTCTTTGAGATGATCAGAATCATCCAAAAAGAGGCCAGCTCCAAAGATGGACCAATGGTCATTCATGATGAGTGAGTTGCATCTTGGCCCTAAAGGAGACACACACTGTGTCTTGGAAAAGACACAATTATCTGAGTTCCAGAAGCCAGTGGGTCATCTAACTGTCTGCTGTCCACAGCTACTCCTGCCCAGCTTTGAATAGCATGAAAATCCATTTTTGCTGGACTAGAGATGTTGGAGCAGCTGTTAAATAGCAATAATAGCTTCAAAACTAGGAATAGTAAGCTGTTATAATAATAGATAGCAGTTTTTATATTGTAATTGCACTTAATCTAAAATAATTCATAAAAAAATAATTAAATAGGGGGAATATTTATTTTTTAGGAACCTTCAGTTGAAATTAGAATTATTAAACCTCTTTTGAATTTTTTTCTTATTTAAATATTTCCCAAATGATGTTTAACAGAGCAAGGACATTTTCACAGTATGTCTGATAATATTTTTTCTTCTGGAGAAAGTCTTATTTGTTTTATTATGGCTAGAATAATAGCAGCAATTTTTTTTCGATAGTCTAAAACATCGTTATACAATAACTTGCCTAATTACCCTAACCTGCCTGGTTAACCTAATTAACCTAGTTAAGCCTTTAAGCTGTATGGAAGTGTCCTGAAAATATCTAGTAAAATATTTACTGTCATCATGGCAAAGATAAAATAAATCAGTAAATAAACGGGTTATTAAAACTCTTATGTTTAGAAATGTGTTGAAAAAAATCTGCTCTCTGTTAAACAAATTGGGGAAAAAAAACAGAAAAAATAACAGGGGGGATAATAATTCAGGGGGGTTAATAATTCTGACTTCAACTGTATATTAAATAATTTTACTTTATTTAATAGTTTTTTCCCCTTCAAATTCCATTTAAATTTTAATGTAATGATATTTACTAGGGATGTCACAGATTACAACCCACAGTTCAGAACTCACATGACCCGCAGATCAATACGTTTATTTTAAACGTGTAGGTTATTTTCACATTTACAACAATTGCAGAGAGATCGCCTCCTATGTCATTCAAATCACGTGTATGAAAGCATTTTGGCTTCCCTGTTAAAAATAATAATGATGAAAAAGTTGTGGTGGGACCTAAATGCTTTCTTAGGTTATTGATTGAAGGTGTTTTCTGTCACCGTAGGTTTAGCCTGCATTAATGCATTCAGTGTAAAGCTGCACAATTGAACATTAAAAGATTGTGATCTAAATTCAAACCCGCGCAACATGAATGATAAATGATGATGATTTGCAAATGTTTATTAGTCCTTCGAAGCGCTGCATTCAAATCTGTGTTTGATCAAGAGAGATTCAGTTTTCACCCTTTTTCAGTTAGTTACAAAAAATTAAATAACACAGAAGTACTGGGAGAACAGTTTATAGTTTCAATATAAACACTGATGTTTAAGGTAAAGATTAAAATCACAGTTTAATGGAACTTGACGCTGGTGAGTGTTGTAGCAATTACACTGTTTAACCAACAGGTGGTGACAAACAACCATCAAAATTACTGTATGTTACTGAATAGGTTTTTAAAAATGATCGACCTATAAGGAAACATGAAGTTTGATGTGTGAATTGATGAATCATTCATTGAAAATAAATATATATGTTGTATGTTAGATTTCTATGTTTAGCATTATCAGCAACAGTAGCAAAGATAATTTTTTCTACTGAATATTTTCCTTTTTTTCAGCTAGTTCTTTCTTGATTTATATTTTTTAATAAATTACAGGTTCTAAGTTCTGTTTGTTAAAACCAATGGATTTTGCAGTTGTATTTTTGTATAAATGAAAAGCAAATAACATTTGTCTCCTCCCTTTTTTGCTAATCCAAAAAATGGTCTGATCCATGACTCAAAAACCATAGTGTGATCCAAACCATGAGATTTGTGATTCATTACATCACTAATATTTGCAAAATAATAAATTTGAATTTACTAAAAATAATTTTAGTAACCCTGTAAAATACATTTTAGTTTTTTGCACTTTTAAAACTATAATGCACCTTTATCCCAAAAGAAGCAGATAGAGAAAATAGAAAGGGACCAAGACATGAACCTTTAGGAACCCCAAATGATATACAGTAGGCCCACAGGAATAAAAAACTCCCTTATATTACAGCAAAGATTCTCTTATTTAAATAAAACAGGAATAACTTCAGTGTAAGCCCCCTGATTCCCACCCACGGTCTCAAAACGGTTCAGGGATTGCATTCAGAGACTGCTTCATTCTTGATGGTTACATGCAGCGCTTGTCAAAACATAGAGCAGCGCCACATCAATGATGCCCAAAACTGTTGTTTATGTAGGTGGCTCACTAGGGTTAGAACTGAACATGCTTTATCATAGATTTGTTTAATAATCTGTTCTGATGGTTTCTGAAGGCATGATTTCCCTGTTTCTGCAGACATGGCGGTGTGACTGCTGGAACATTCTGTGCGTTGTTCACTCTACTTCAACAGCTTGAGGCAGAGAGTGTGGTGGACGTCTATATGGTGGCCAAGATGATCAACCTCATGAGGCCTGGAGTCTTCACTGACATTGTGAGGGATCATCTGATCATATACATATACACGGAACTGGATACATATAAATTGTAGTTAGTTACTGACTGCAAATTCTAGGACAAAATTTGTAGTATGTAACTCAATCTCTAGTGCAACAAGGGTAAATAGACGCGTGAACATTTTGAGTCACTTGCTTCATTCGCACGTCAAATTCACTTCACAATAGACACAGATTTGCGTCATGGGCAGGGCTTCTGTCTGCCAGGTGACTCTAGCTTCATTGCCAAATGGCTAACATGGATTTTTTTTGAGAAAATAGCTGTGTTTATGTGCTTATATGAAGGCTGAAAAACAACGTTGATACGTTTTGAGCCGTGTCCACTAGGTCCATTCTGAGGTGCACCCAGCTCTGTGAGCACAAAAACTCCTACAGAAACTATACCTGGATGATGGAAGCTTTCAATGGTGCTTCTGACTGAGCCAAGCCCAATTTGATGAACTGTTGTCCTGTGTCGGCAGGAGAATTTTGCCCCAGGACACCAACAACAGGCGCTACATCATAATCACGCCCCTACAAAACAATGCTCATGATTGGTTAATGCGGCATGAATGTCTAGTGAAGTTCAGATTTCCCAACTTGAGAACCCAACTTCAATATATTGAATCGCGCAAAATGCTCAACTCGCGCTGTTTCATTCGTACAAATCGCGTGATTCGCACCGCCTCGTTTACGGTCACATAATCGGACTTCTTTTGGATTACATTTAGATTACTTTTGTAATGTACTTTTTGTGGACTACATTTATTTAGATTACTCTTATTTGAAGACATATATCCTGAAGCTGCATAATCTTTTACATAATAATAGGACAATCGTTAATACTTCAATAAACAAATAGTAATTGTGTTTGCTGATAGTAAGACATTATTTTAAAAACATTTAGATAAAAGTTTAGATAAGTCAATTTAGAAAAAAAACAATATTGAAAACATAAAATGCACAATAATACCACTGCTAAATCAACTGTTTAATGTAAAAAACCCCACTAGAAGTATCGATGAAAAACATCCAACAATAAATCCAGATATCAAAATCTGATCATTTCTTGTTACTGACTTCTGAATCGCAGAAGCATATACCGTATTGACCTTATTCTAAAATGCTGAATTGTACATGTTTTTGCAATTGTTTTAGAAATTTAGAACCACAGTTTCCTATGGGAGAAATTACTAGGGGAAAAAATGGCAGAAAACGGTCAAACTACTTGCTCTATAAACAAGTGTGTTCATGACTATACATAAAAAGTTGAATAATGTACTAAGAAAATATCAGTTTGCAACATCAAGCAGCGTAATGAGCTGTTTTAATGTCTATAAATGAATGGAAGTGAATGAAACTGGATATCTCAAGCCAAAGAGATTCAAATGGCTCATACGCGAAGAATAAGGTCAATAGAGAATACAGAAAAGACCAAGAAATGAACATATATATGTATAAACATATATATGTATAAACATATGTATAAACATTAAAAAAAGACTTAAATCAGAAGAATCAATGAACTGTTACACTTCACTGCCATTGTGTATTATATGTAATCCATTAACAAGTAACTGTACTTAGAAGCTTGTTAAATATTACTTTACGTTAATTACATGTACTTGATTTTTGAAATCTGATAATGTAATTTCAGATGACAGAATCAGTTACTATCCAGGCCTGCATATACATATACAGTGGTCCTCGCTATAAAGCGGTACACTTTTCAGATTTTTTTGTGTAATTTGACATGCTTTTTTCTACAGCACATTGTGTTCTGCGTCCTGACAGGCTGTAGACTATTGTTGATCAATCTCCTCTGTGCCGTGTCTCCTGTGCAGTACAGAATGCGGTCAGCTTGCCAGTTTACATAAATCTTCGATCGACAGCAGTGTGACTCTGAAGTGCTGGACTGCATGTTTGCAAGTTTTCTCCCCACATTGTTGACAAAACATTCTGCACTGTCAAAGGCATCTGCGGTAGCACGCAAGAGGCAGAGGAAGGTGCTAACTGTTGCACAAAAAGTTGGACTGTGCTGGATATGCTAAAGGAAGGTAGAGGTTACGCGGCGTTACGGAATTAATAAATGAGGATCAAATGCTTTTGATCTTTGGTTTCTTTCTGTAATACTGGACTTATTTTACTACAAGGGTTTGAACTTTGAGAGTGTTTAAACGAGAGAGAAAAGTGTGAAAATGTCTGTCTGAAAATACCTGTCTGAGAAAAGTGTATAATGAGGGGTTTTACAGCCTTAAAACATCTATAATAATTGTAAAAAGTAAAGCTGACTACTCCGCGGATTTCACCTATTGTGGGTTATTTTGAGAACCTAACTCCCGCGAATAATGAGGGACCACTGTAAACAGTATTTGTGTGTGTATAGAATTGTTTGTCTATATAGAGATCAAAATTGTGGAACAACCTTACATTTCCTAAATCTTTTATTATTTATATTTGAAGTTATAGGAGGATTAATTAAAAGTATAACGTATTTAATAAGTTACATATTCTGAATCACAGCTATAATATTAATTAATAAAAACGTAAATTACTAAAGACAAAAAACTAATGAAATTAAGTAAGGGTTTGAGTAAAATGTAAAATATATGCTTTTTCCTCGGAACATCATAAGACCATTTCAACCAAATTTCAAATTAAAACATTGTAACTTAGCGCTATTTCTTTTTTAGTAACTAACAATTGGTCAGAATAACCAAGATTTTATTTGATATGAATGTAAATCAGGTTTATTCCACTAAATATTGATTTCTTACTTAACCCTTTAACTGCCCCACCATTACTTTTTTTCTTTGGATTGCATTTCTTAACTCCTAATGTTGCTAGTTAACACATCCCATAATTTCTAAAATATCAACATCTACCAAAGAGGTATTAAAAGTACCGGAATTAATAAATATATTATAAAAACAATCTGAAAATATGAAGTGTAAGAGCAATTTATTTTAAAAACAATTAAAATAAAACATTTTTGAATACTAAATCATTTTTATTTTTTGAAGTACGTCATAAAATATTTCGGTCAAAATATGGTCAACCATTTGGTAGAGTAAGCAGTTAAAGGGTTAAAACAATAATATTGTGTATATAAACATTTTTGTTATTTTATTTTTAAAAAAGCTTAAATTTGTAATAAATATCATCAGTAGTTTACAGAATAAAATGTCAATTTACTATTTGTTTTATTACAACTATTTGGTAGAGTAAGCAGTTAAAGGTTAAAACATTTTTGTTATTTTATATTAACATTTTTTTTTTAATTTGTAATAAATATCATCAGGCGGTTCATTCCACTGTAATAAAGGGAATAAGCCAAAAAGAAAAGGAATACATGAATGAAATATCATCAGTAGTTTACAGAATAAAACATCAATTTACTTATATTATAAATATATAATAACTTGTATTATAAACTTATAAATAACTATATATTTTAAATTCAAAGAAATTGAGAGAATTTTTAGGTGGACACACGCACGCGCACACGCACACGGTTTATTGCATTGTTGTATATTTTACATAAAATTCAAAAATATGCTTATGTGAAAGCTTTGATAGAATGTATGAGCTTTTATAGTTGAATATTGAAATATATTTATATCTGTAACTTCAACGTTTTCCATTTTTGTGCAGACTGTTGGCATTTAGATATTTTAAAGGAAATGTAGTGACTCTTTTTCACATCTATCTAGAATTGGCAGCAAAGCTGATGAAGGAAAAAGTCAGTCATTAATAATCCTGCCCTGAGGTGGAATTAACTTCAATCCACTTGGGAAAATTGAATATTTTAAGTGGTATGTTGTGGTCAAACTACCAACATGTTCATGTTTTTTTTTTTTTTTGATGGGATAGGATCAGTATCAGTTCCTCTACAAAGCCATTCTGAGTTTGGTCAGCACCCAAGAAGACGAGCAAGCGCTTCAGTCCTCCGACAACAACGGCACGGTCCCAGGAGACATCTCGAGTGCGACCGAGAGTCTGGAATCCTTGGTGTAACCATAGTGATGAGCCGGCACAGGAAAAAAGACTCTTTTTTTTTTTTTTCTATCAAAGAATGCTCTTGTTTTCCCTCAGTCCATCACTGAACTGGTAGAGCTCTGCTGGATGCAGCGCCGTCCCTAAATGTGTGCCTTTGTACACTCCACATTTTTATTAATCGTTTCTCTTGTGCTAATGTCTTACGTACTAATGTCTTTCTCATAGAATCTCATATTTATTTGCTTAAAAGCTTGTTTAAAGGGAAAATCTGTTTTTGTTATTGTTTTAATAAGACTTTTTTAATTAGTCTATTTTTTGTAGTAGAATTTCAGCCACTGTTTTTTTTCATACAAATATACAAAGAAAGTGGCAAAATCAGTCATGGATATAATATTCTAATGTGTAAATAATATTACAGCAACCATGTCAATGGACCAAATTTCTATTTATGTCTAGAATTTTATATTTGACGCACTAGTGCTTTACACGCGTTTGAGTCATTTAGTGAGATTTGAAATGCTGTTTTAATATTCCGGATGCCTCACTGATTGTTTGTTACTGATGTAAGCGTTATATACTGACACTGTTTAGCTGTACGTGTTTTTTTTTCTCGTTTTGTAGGAATAAACAAAAACAAGAAATCAAGCAGACTGGTCTTTTTATGGAGGGATTTGTCATGTGCTCACACTGTAAAATGTCATATGATCAAAAAGTCAGATGACACTAGATTGGCCCACTACGATATCATATTTTAAACTTTAGTTGATGTGTAATGTAGATATGTGAACATAAGCAAAATCTCTAAATGTAATATGCTCAAAGTTCAATGCAAATGGCTTTTACAGAGTTAGCTTAGCAAAGCTAACAGCGAACAAAGTTTGGGGACTACAAAAAAGTACATCCGGACTAGTGAGATCACAAATGCTTCAGGTTATGTGCATTCACCATACGGATTCACCCCACGCAGCGAAGGAGCGTGGCGAGAGGCGCTGTGATGTTATAGCCGAGAAAGCTAAAATGTCGACCAAACGCTGCTGTTTCCACAGAGCTTGTTCTGTTTCTGTATTTGGGCTTCCAAAGAACATGATTAGGCCCATACGGAATCTGCGCGTGCAGAATTCCGCAGATTTTTAGCCCATCATTGATTCTGTTTATTTACTTGAGTAAATGTGTGTAAATCTGTATTTATTCAGTTTTTAAATTAATTACAGTAATATTACTATTGACTAATATGAAAAAGTTCATCTGATTTATGTACAATGCAGTTTGTAAAGTAATATTTTCTATCTTTTATTAGAGATATTATATGAGAGACTTGCTTTGTTTACAAATAAAGTGAATCTAATTGGATTTGCATTTTAAACATTAAATAAAAGTTTAAAAGTAAAAAAAAAAAATTCTTTTATATAAAGGTTTTAGTTATTATACTCCCAAAGTAATTCCGCAGAAATTCGCAGATTTTTACCAAAATTCTCAGCAGAAATAGCAAAAAACGTCCACAGATTCCGTCTGGCCCTAGACATGACACAAAGACAGAAGTGCTTACAGTTTAATTTGAATTATGTTCCAGAGAATAACTTTAAAAAGATATAGCTCTAGCATTTGACAAAGGACAGCTTCCAGAATCTCTCCCAGTACAGTGCGAGATTCAGCTAAAAACTCCTCAAAGAAGGAGCAGCTCCAACCATAATAGACAAAGCTGTGGATTGTGAGCCACAACCTGTAAGAACTTTTATTTGTTAAAATTGATCTGTTACATGCATAGTGTCTAGCGTTAATGGTATGTTGTAGCGAGGATGTAAATAAGGATGTAAACAACAGGAAATGCTGTTTGACATCGTTGACAATTTAGCTACTTCATATTTATCCATCAAATCAATGTAAACACCCGCAATCTTCAGCAGTGCTGCAGTGTCTCTCTATGCGGCCGCTTTCCCTGCGTTCTACATCTCAAATAACGAACTTGCAAAAGATATGTGAACGTTTCATATTCCGAATATATGGGAAAGACACATGTCAGATTTTATTTTATAGAGAGCAGGCATGAGGTTCAGCTGTGTCCATTTTATGTCTAATTCAGGCTCACACTGACACGGCTATGTTGACTGACAGTATTTACACAGCAGAGGCACAGCACGTGCTAGTGACTGGATGTGACACTTCCTGGTGACTTGGAGCCAATCTGCAAATCACTGCACATTATGTTAGCTGACCAATTAGAGCCTCTTGAGGGCGGGCTTTCGGAGGAACTTGGAACTATGATTGTCCTTTTCATGTTAGCTGTGTTGCAGTATATAATCAAAGAAAGATATATGAAAAAATAATGTGATTTTCTACAAATGAAGCATGAGCACACATTGCTTTTCATCTTATAAACACAACCAAGCCTTAAAAATACACTCTCGACATCCCTTTAACTTAAGTTAATCAGATTTAAACTTCAATTTTTAAGTTATACAATCTTGATGTTTTAAGTCAGTTTAAATGATGTAAGTTAAAATAACTTGGTTAACTTGATTCAACTTTTATATTAAGGGTAGGAACAAATTTTTATAGTAGGGCTGCACGATACTGGAAAAATATTGCGATATTTTATTTTTCTGCGATTAATATCGCAACATGAATACAGTTTCACAAGATTTGGGAGTTTTCTGGGGGGTCTAATAGTATTCAGGTGCAGAAATTGAATAATCACAATGCAAAACATGCCTTTCTTTCTTTGTTTTGTCTCGTTTCTAGGCCAAACATCTAAAAATCCTTAGATCAGGTAACAATATTGTTTTGTTTTTAACTTAGGTCAAAATTAAGTGTTTTTCCTAAAAACAGCTAGTGGAGTAAGTAAAATAATCTCATTTATGCTTTGAAATGTGGATATTTGGACTAGAAACAAGATAAAAAGTGAGAAAATCATGTAGACTCTGTGTAAATACAGTAATTAAATGCATTTATGTAGTTGGTATCAGAAGTGGCTTTTGTGAATGACAAAGGCCTCTAGAATGCACTTATTTTACCAAAATAAATTATGATCATGGCTTGATATTTAATCATTTATATAGGACAGTAAGGTCCGACTTTGCAGAGATGAATGGATATTCTATACTGCACATTACTTCTGTTAAGTGATAAGACTTTTGTCTAAGCAATGACTCAAATAACTTATTAATAAAGTCTGAAATGACAAAGAAGCGTTCTAGCAGGACTTCCAGAGTTCATCAAGATTCTTTGGATTCATCTTCAATGCCTCCATCTTACCCCAGACATGCTCAATAATGTTTATCTCTGGTGAGTGGGCTGGCCAATCCTGGCGCAAATTGACCTTCTTTGCTTTCAAGAACTTTGATGTGGAGGCTGAAGCACCAGGAGCGCTATCCTGCTGAAGAATTTGACCTATCCTGTAGTTTTTAATGTTATGGGCAGCATAAATGTCTTGATACTTCAGGCTGTTGATGTTGCAATCCACTCTGCAGATCTCTCGCACACTCCCATACTGAATGTAACCCCAAACCATGATTTTTTTCTTCACTAAACATGACTAATTTCTGTGAGAATCTTGGGTCCATGTGGGTTTCAATAGGTCTTCTGCAGTATTTGTGATGATTAGGATGCAGTTCAACAGTTCAGACAAATCTACCTTCTGCCACTTTTCCAAATGATCTACTCTTACAACTGGGATCCCCAAAAAGACTTTTGTCAGGTAGGTTCACCCCTACTTTATAGTGTAGAAATTGATCTTTTTATAATAATATTGGTCCATTTTAAAGTTTTAGTTTGTTTCTTTAGAGCAAAAAAATATATGGGTTACAGTGGAAAACCAATAAAAGTGGATGGGAAAATAGAAGTAAATTCCAAAGTATGGTCGGAAGATAATTTTGTCCCTCCATACTTTGGAATTCACAGAACTTCTGTGCAAAAAAATTAATAAATAAACTTTTTAAAATGTTAAAAATATGTTAACATGATTTAAATGTGGAGAAAAATGTTAAAAATATCATACTTTTTATAATTTTTTTATAATAATTATTTTACAACTTAGTTGAATCTTGCTGAGTAAAGGTGCTGTTTCTTTATAAAACCTTGAATACTGCATTACGATATCACATAGTAATCATTAAATATTTTCATATAATTCCTTTAAGTATTTTAAGAACCTAAAATGTAACTAAGTTCTATGTACAGTGTTCATACACATTTTTACTACTAAAATTTCATGAATTTTCCATGGTTCATAGGCTAAGTAAATTTTCATGCAGTTTCATGCAATGTCTACTTATGCGTGGTAAAAGAAAAACAATGCATGGTCAACTTTATTACAGCATATCGTAAAACACGCAACAATCTATTTAATTTCAATGTATATTTAAATCTATGTAAAATTGATTTAGATAATGCTTACACCGCACTAATAATGTGAGAGTATGTGATTGGCCAAGGACAGAAAAAAGTAAATTACCTATATTCAAGTATACTAATATCTGTTTTCCATGACTTTGTGGGTTTTTCTGTTTTTTTCAAAACTTTTCCAGGCCTAGAGAACGCCATGTCAAAATTCCACACACATTCACGTCCATTGTAAATCCTATTTCATTTATACATACAGTTATTAGCCCTCCTATGAAAATGTTACTCTTTTTCAAATATTTTTCAAGTTCTGTTTAATGGAGAGACATTTTTAAAACATTATAATACATTTTTATTTGTCTTTGGCATGACAATACTAGTATTCAGCTTATAGTGCAATTTAAAAATGTAACCAGCTCAATGGAGTTAGCTAGGCAAGTCACTAGACAACAGTGGTTTATTCTGTAGCCAAGTGGGGGAACTTTTTTTTTTAATAATGCTGACCTTAAAATTATTATTTTTTTATTTAAAAACTGCTTTAATTCCAGGCAAACTAAAAGAAATAAAATATCATTATGAAAACAAGTGAATAAATATATATGGGCTGAGTCTAGTTTGAGTTTTTCTATTGTTTTGTGTAGCATTGGCACAAACTTGGAGCAAGATCTTTCGAGTCTCCGTAATACCGTTTATATTCGCTAATATTCTCCTTTTTCCATCTGCCCTCGGGACAGACTCGTGTTGATTACAGTCTCCAGACAGCAGCCGCTTGGCTCGTGTGAGCTCTTAATTCTGAACTTGCTTTTCTTGTTACCTCGCCATCCTGATTGCCAAACTATCAAGGAGATCAGAACAACAGTCCTTCAGTCTCCCTCCATCTGGCTCAGGAGGTCAATAAAAGAGAACAAAGACAGTTTTTTTTTTCTCCTTAAAGACGTTTTTTTTGAATAGGGTTGTTTTTCAATTAACTTCTGCTCCTCGAATTCATCTTGGCTTAACCCAACGAGACCGTGTTTCTGCTAACGATCAGGTCATTTCTTAAGGAACCGATTATTATAAGTCCACGGCTTAAGGTTTTGGTGACGAAGATGACAGCTACACGGAGTTATGAAATAATCCCTTTGAAGAATTGCTTGTAATTATTCACAAAACCTAATCCAGTCTTAAGAGCAAAAAGGTACTCATTTAGACCAAAATATGGGTCAAATGGCCAGACACGGTCTTCTGGATCCTTCATTTGCATTTTTAACTTCTAATAATTACAGACCCAATTATCCAGCGCTTGGTGGCCTACTTTATAGTGACCGCACTGCTGACCCCATGGTACAAACAATGCAGCTTGCATTTACGGCCTCTGCCGGCCAGTCAACACAGGGGGGAGGGGAGGGTAATTTACTCCAATTTCTGCCTAATGAATATGACAGACAATATTCAAGATGTTTATTTGACGCATAACAAGGGAGATAAATCCAAAGCCAATGTTTTATTGGACAAGCGTTCCTCTTAAAAGAGCTCTTTAAATATACTACACTTTAACAAGGCTGTAGAAATTATTTCAATGTCTTAACATGATACAGTTTCAAAGAGAATATGAAAAAATAATTCAATGCATACAGGATGGTAAAAATGCTTTACAGAAAATGGTTACATTAATCAGTAGTACCCAACATGACATCATGTTTGCATACATGAAGCCACAGTATGTTTTTGAAGCAGACATTCATGTTTAAAACCTTTTCTTACAATATTGACTTTGTATAAAGTTCATTTTCAATGACGGAAATAAGAAACTGGACGGTTCACTGGGGGAATAAAAGTGCTTTGTGAAAAAGTAACACTGCCGTAGGTACAGTGTTGGGTAAAAGTACTTTAAAAACTACTATATTACAATATTGAGTCACTTAAAAAAAATAAAAGTAACTAAATATGTTACTCAGCAACTTGTTAAGTAATTAAATAATTAATTAATTTATAAGGTAACATGGTAACACTTAATAATAACTACACACTATGAACCATTTATTAAGCATTAGCATATAGTTATTTCATTATTTGTTAAGTATTAACTCTGCATTAATAAATGTTTATAACTGCAGCTACAAATGCTGTATTCCTGACTTATAAGCACATGTATAATGTGCTTAATCATTGTACTTTCCTAATTTGTGACTGATTGATTTTTCATGACTAACTGAAGTATTGCATAAACCATTTGTACTCAAGAGTAGTTGGTGGTTTTTAAGATCATTCAGAATGAGTTAGTAAATGATACATTAACAATTGAAACCAATGTTTATACATCTTATTATTTAGGCATATATTAATAATTAATTTGCATGTTAATAAATGCTTTATTAACTAAATTTCATGCAGTTTTGTGACCTAATCTAGTGAGGACTATTTATGCTTTATAAATCCGTTATAGATGACAATTAAATTAGCATCAAATTAACCATAATCTTTGCAATCCTATCCAAAAAATAAAATTACTAAACGTTTAAACACTGCGGAATAACGGAAGTGTCAAAATATAACTAGGTTGGATAAAAAACAAACAAACAACGACAATATAATAATTGAACATTGTAATATGATACAACATTACAATGTTATTTAGCTAAGTTTAAACAATTTAAATGATGTTTAGCTGTTTAAAAGTTAAGATTGCAAATACTTATTTTTCTTCGATACAGTTTTATCAAATGAATAAAAATGAATAAAGTCGTTTGTTCTTTTTTTTCCCGTTTAGAACATAACTGAGCCAATAATTGACATTTATAAGGGATTTATAAAGTATAAAAAGTCCTCCCTTTGGGTCACAAAACTGGATGAAGTTGAGTTAATTAAGCATTTATTAGCATCTATTAATCAAGAGTTAATGCTTAACAAATAATTAATTCACTATTTGCTAATGCTTAATAAATGGTTCTTAGCGTGGAGTAATTATAAAGTGAACTAAAGTAACACTTTAGTTTAGGTCACAATTCATGGTATTAACAAACCATTATCTACCACTACTAGCTTAATAAACTACTAATTAACCGCTTATCATTGGTTAGTAAGGTAGTAGTTCGGTTTAGGTTTTGGGTAGGATTAGGCATGTAGAATTAGAGGTAACACTATAATTACTACACACTATGAATCATTTATTAAGCATTAGTATCTAATGAATTCATTATTTGTTAAGCATTAACTGTAAATTAATATACGTTAGTAAGGAGTTTATAACTGCAGATACAACTGCTCTATTCTTGACTTATAAGCACATGTATAATGTGCTTAATAATTGTATTTTCATGCTTTGTTAATTATCATTTTTTCATTAATAAAATAAGTAATCGCATCATTTACAAACCAGTTATTCGAGAGTAGTTGCTGGTTTTTAAATATTATTCAGAATGTGTAAGTAAATGATTAACAAACTAATCAAATTAACATTTATATATCATATAATTCAGGCATACATTAATAGTTATATGTTAATAAATACTTAATTAACTCAACTTCATCGAGTTTTGTGACCTAATCTAAACTATTTATGCTTTGTAAAACCCTTGTAAATGACAATTAAAGTCTCGGTTCTATTCTAAACAGGAAAAAAAAGAACATAAACGGCTTTATTCATTTCTATTCTTTTGAATAAATAATAAATCTTTGCAATCTTAACTAAAATAAAATGACAGTGCAGTTTAAACATCGCTAAATAACATTATAATGTTGTATCATAATATATTGTTTAATTATTATATTGTTGTTGTTTTATCCAATTTTATGTTATATTTTGACACTACTGTTATTCAGCAATGTTTAAACTTCACAATAATTAGACTTTTTAGATAAGATTGCAAAGAGTATTGTTAATCTGAAACTAAGCCTTCAATTGTCAATTATAAGGGATTTATAAAGTTTAAATAGTCCTCACTTTGGGTCACAAAACTGGATTAAGTTGAGTTAATAAAGCATTTATGAACACACAAATTGACTATTAGTATGTGCCTGAATAATAAGATATAAATGTTGATTTGAATAGTTTATTAATCATTTACTAACTCATTCTGAAGGACCTTAAAAACCACCAATTACTCTTAAATACAAATAATTTGTAAATAATGCGATACTTAATTTAGTCATGAAAAATTAATCAGTAACTAAGCATGAAAGAACAGTTATTAAGCACATTTTAAGTCAAGATTATAGCATTTGTATCTGCAGTTATAAACTGCTTACTAACGTCTCTTAATTTAGAGTTAATGCTTAACAAATAATGAATTCTCTATTTGCTAATGCTTAATAAATTATTCATAGTGTGTAGTTACTACAAAGTGTTACAGAATTAGACCATACTTTTAAACTACTAATGAACCGTTAATATCTTAATATTAGATAGGTAATAAGCCAGTAGTTAATTGCATGAATTGTGACCTGAACTAAAAAGTGTTACCATTTATTTTGAAGAGTAAGATTGTAAAGGTAACTTTACCCAACACTGCGCAGGTCAGAACAATTCTCCTGATGTATGACAACACTAATAAAAAAAATGGACACTCGCTGTTGACTAACAAAATCTACTTTTCAGATTCAAGTTTGAAGATAAAGTTATTACCCATTGGATCATCTCTAACTTTACACAGTCAAGGCAAGTTCATGATCTGGGACCGTTCGTTGTGGAATATGAGCAGTAATTTATCATCTGCTAACAGTTTAGTGACACACTCACGATTTAGAGTGAGTGAGATCTCAGGTGAATGTGTTACTCTGATACGCTGCTCTTGGTGATAAACTGGAGACCCTCGTCCTGCAGTCTCTTCAGAACAGGACTGTAGATGCTCTTCACCATCGGCACCACAAGCCCCTTAGTTGTCAGTTCACCTGTGGTGGGACATCATACAGTCAGATTCACCTACATCAATGTTCTCAATCTCAATTCCTGGAGGGCCTCTAAATAGTTTAGCTCCAACCACCTCCAACTTACACCTGCTTAATAGTCTCTAGTAGTCTTGAACACCTTGATTAGTTGCATCAGCTGTGTTTAATTAGGGTTGGAGCAAAACTGTGCGGCCCTCCAGGAATCCAGTTTGAGACTTATGACTTAGATTGACCACCATAAGAGCAACCACTAGACATTTGGTGGGATTACTTTCTGAAAATATAAAACATTTGTAATAAAATTTTTTTAAAAAGTAAAATAAAATTGTGCATTTATGAAATATGTCACACAGGAGAGTGGGT
Organism: Danio aesculapii; assembly: GCF_903798145.1. Classification (NCBI taxonomy): domain Eukaryota; kingdom Metazoa; phylum Chordata; class Actinopteri; order Cypriniformes; family Danionidae; genus Danio; species Danio aesculapii. The sequence goes on along the minus strand of NC_079459.1, from coordinate 13,671,099 downwards.
TTGACAAACCACCTGTAAAAACTCTCTTCTCTTCTTCCTCCTTACTTTAGAACTTAATTCTCTGAGCACTAACATTTCCTTTGTATAATTAGCACTATTTCTTGTTGAATCGCTGAATGCCTAATCAATTGTAAGTTGCTTTGGACAAAAGTGTCTACTATATGACTAAATGTAAATGTAAAAAATGGAATCCATCAAAAATACATTTACACAACAACAATCAACTGAAAATGTAAAAAAGTTTTCAATTGCATTTGAGACAATTTTGTCCAAACAATCCCCTTTCACACAGTTTTACATATCAGTCCTATAATATTTTAATTATTGTTTTTGTACAAAAACTGTATTGTGACCAAAACGCATAAGCAAAATCTTTTTATTTTTTTGCTTAAGAATGTTTAGTAAAATGTCTCTGAAAGAAAACAAACAAAAATAACATAACTATGAATAATGCTCTGGTTACCAAGGTAATCCTCGTTCCCCAAGGAGGGGAACGGAAATGCTATAGTGGACTTTTAATTTTAAGCCAATCATCTGAAAGAGTATGTAAACGGGCCAATGAAATGCCAAATTAATTGCCAGCGTCAGCTTGTGCACCTGATGCTTGTTGCAATCAATTTAGCATAAAAGCACAGCGAAAGCAAGATGAGGCATCCTTTTTAAGCTGAAGAGACTGATACCTACAGCTAAGGAACAATCATTATGGCGATGCAATATAGCATTTCCGTTCCCCGGGTTACCTTGGTAACCAGAGCGTTCCCCTTCGGATGGGGAACTTCAATGCTATAGTGGATTTTTAATCCACGTATGGGGAAATGTCTGGAAAACGGCATAATGACTGCACCTTACCTTCGCCTCCGATGAGAGGATAGCCAGGCATACCATGAGCGCTCCTGCATCATAGAGAGGCGCGGTCTTCCAACGTGATCCCTGGCCCTTACTCATCCCACTTCAAAGAGGTTTAAGGATTTAGATTTATTTTTTTCGGGAGCTGCAAGTGTCTAGATAATTTCTAGGAATTTAAATACGACAGTACATTGGGAAAGCGTGCAGTCCGGACACTGCGGAGGCCACCTGCTATCCAAATGGGGAGATATGATGGCAGAATATATGGACTAGCCCTGAGAAGGGGGAGTAAGCATATAATAAGATGGTTAGCGGAGAGGGAAGACATGGGTCCGCCTGTGAGGGAGGACTGCATCGTGGCTAAATAAGCATATGGGATCGCCTAGTGGGGATCACGCATAGCAGGCACCTATACCCAAAACGCGGGCTGACCAGAGGGCAGACCTACAACAAAATGGGCCAGCGATTGACTCCTCCGCTGAGTCAGTGCTGGGGGCCTTGGAGGAATCTGCAGGGCTCACCTAAGCGGGGAACTTTACTGACAGAGTGAATATGCGCAAGTATCTCTGTGTTAGGGAGAATGGCACAGCAAGCATTTCAACGCTTTAACCGAGTTGTTTCCTCAATCACCAAGTGTTACTTAATACCCTTGAGGAAACCGGCTCCACTAGCAGATGCGATGCTCCGAGAGGATGCGATGCTCGAGTGGAGTGCGCACGCACTCCTGGGGGACACAGCTCACCCTGGCTCTGGCAAGCGAGGGAGATGGCATCCACTATTTAGTGGGCCAACCTCTGTTTCGATACGGCACTTCCCTGCTGCCGACCACCATAACAGACAAAGAGGTCAAGATAAATTTGCAAAGCGCGAACTGGACAAATTAATGAAAGGGCTGGGTCTGCCTCCTCCAGGGGCAGCACTTGCAAGCTCACTACCTGGTCTTTAAACAGTGTGGTAGGAACCTTGGGCACATATCCCGGGTGGGGTTTCAGGACAACATGAGAGTAAGCCGGCCCGAATTCCAGGCAAGAGTCACTGGCCGAAAATGCCTCCAGGTCCACGACTCCCTTAATCGATGCCAACGCGACCAGCAGAGCTGTCTTCAGGTACAGAAATCTTAAAGATACAGAGTCAAGTGGTTCGAAGGGATCTGTACGCAGGCTCGTGAGAACGAGGGCGAGATCCCAAGAGGGCATGAGGGGGGCAGGGTGGATTAATTCGCCTAGCGCCTCTGAGGAACCGGATGATGAGGTTATGCCTTCCCACAGTGCTGCCAGCGGAGATGGCAGCCAAGTAAACATTGAGTGTGGAGGGTGAAAGCCTGCTCTCCAGCTTCTCTTGGAGGAAAGAAAGCACAACGCTGATCTGGCAATCTCGGGGGTCTTCTCTGCGAGAGACACACCATTCAGTGAATAGACTCCACTTCAGGGCGTAGGCCTGAGTGACCTGAGTGATGGTATTAACCACCGCAGTCAGTAGGTTACCTAAGTCTTCCTCGCGTCCAAGGACCACATGTGGAGGTTCCAAAGATCGGGGCGAGGGTGCCAGATGGTGCCCTGTCCCTGAAAGAGTAGGTCCTCTCTCAAAGCAATCTGCCAGGTAGCGCTCCTGGACCACTAATGTGGGCATCGTCCTCCCCAATGCACACGCAGCGGACTTAGTGGTCCGAAGAGCATAGTCGGTTGCGGTGCGGAGCTCGCGTAGCAAGCTTGGGTCGGACCCACCCTCGTGCAGCTGGGCCAGCGCCTGCACTTGGTAGCGCTGGTAGGTGGCCATAGCGTGCAAGGCGGAAGCTCTAGCTCCGAGGGATGCAGATAACCTACAGGCTTTGGACGGGTGACGAGGTGGACCCTGCCAAGTAGAGGCGCCATGCGGACAAAGATTGACCGCAATGGCGCTCGACCTGAGGAATCGCCTCATACCCCTTGGCTGCTCCACCATCAAGAGTGGTGAGGGCGGAGAGACATGCAGCACGGGCAGAAAAAGGTGTCCTCCAGGACTGCGTGAGCCTACTGTGCACCTCTGGGAAGAAGGGGACGAGAGGCTTCAAAGGCTTGGCCCTCTTGTCCTCTACGTAGTACCCATCTAGTAGGTCCGGCCGCCGAGCTGGGGGATAAACCATCTCCAACCCCACGGCCGAAGCAGCCCGGGAAAGCATGGCCAACATGTCCATTTCAGGATCCGTTTTTACAGCGCTCACCTGCCCGGAGGGGGCGAGCGGGTCTGGATCCTCGTTGGACAATGAAAGCCCACCCTGCGATGCAGCAGTGGACGTCTGGTCCCCGGTGTCATCGAGTGCAAGGGCTACCATCTAGTTAAGATGGATCGCTTCCTCTGCTCGAAGCTTGAATGGAGCGTTTGGAGGATCGGGAGGTCCGCGGGCCCGGAGGCGACGGATAATCTCCCACTGGAACCCTCAGACCTGCCAGAGTGCCCACTGCAGTGCAGGGGACAGCTGGGGTGGTTCGCCCTTTTGCAAGGGCTAGCCGCGATCCTAACTGCGCAACAGACATGGCATAGCAATGACGACATAAACTGGCCGCGAGCACCGCATTAACATGCTAGACCCCCAGACATGCAACGTAGTGTTCGTGCCCATTATCCAAGGACAGGAAACCACCACATCCAGAAACGCACAGTCGGAGCACCATCCTGAAAAGGACATGCTGCACGACTGTGTTGCTCTTTTAGGAAATTTGCAACTTTTTACGCACCGCTCTGGAGGACCGGACCCAAAGAACGCCAGGCAAGGGAGAAGCCCAGCTCGACCGTCTGCCACCGTGTGTACACACTCTGGACCGGAAGACCGCTCTCATTCGCTCGAAATCGCTCGATATCAGCAGGAGGAACCCTCATTGACTCTCTCAGAAGGCTGTAGAAGTCTCTGAAGTGAAAAGGATGCCTCATCTTGCTTTCGCTGTGCTTTTATGCTAAATTAATTGCAACAAGCATCAGGTGCGCAAGCTGACGCTGCCAATTCATTTGGCATTTCATTGGCCGGTTTACAAACTTTTTCAGATGATTGGCTTTCTGAACGATATCCCCATACGTGGATAAAAAATCCACTATTGCATTGAAGTTCCCCATTTGAAGGGGAACAGTAATATATGGGTGATTGTAGAATTGCAGGTACATTTTATATCTCAGAAAAAATCATATTATTTTAAAAACAAACTTTAATGAAACAGTTCTGAATAATTAGTAACGCAAATAAATAAATAAATAAATAAATAATATTAAGTTCTATCCAAAAATAATGTCTGTATGTGTATTTTGGTTCATTTTGTCTTAGAAATTGAAATAGTGCGAGTCTTTAAGTATTTTTTAAGTAAATATAGGCAATGCATTTTAGTGCATTTAAACAAAACAGATTTATTAAACAGACATATTTATTAAAATATTATTTTAGTCACTGAACATTTTTTGAAATATAAAGATAATACAATTAAATTCAAGCAAAATATTGAAAAAAATTTACAAACTACAAAATTTCAACTTAATTTTTCTACTTTTTGCTTCTCTTGATTTCTCCTCTTTAAATTAGTATTTAATATTTTTCTATAACATACAACATAAAAGTTCATTTTAATACTAATTAGGCTATTGTTGCCATCCATGAATTTTCAAATGTACTTTTTACAAAAGAGGCTAAAAGAAATCAAGAAGCTATACACTGTTACTATTATTATTATTACAACATTAATTTTTTTATTATTCAAGTGGCCAAATTAAAGGTAAAGTTGAATGTGCTGGCTAGTTTGTTATTTGCCTAATAAATGACAACAGGCTACTTTGCTTTATTAGGCACTTTTTAATTTAAACCTTTTTTCCTCTAATAATATATGATGTGATAAATCTGTATTTTAAAAATAATATGTATAAACACTTTTTTCCCCATATTTTTTATTGTAAATCTTTAGGAAATGTTTTGGTACATCAAACAGTGTGGTTATAATGACCATCCAACAAGCTAATCCAGACAAAACAGTGATGTCACTAAAAAGCAGTATTTAAACTGTATTGTGACCAAAACGCATAAAAAAATCTTTATTTTTTGCTTGAGAATGTTGAGTTAAATGGCTCTGAATAAAAAAAAAAGAAAAAAAAAACCCCAATAATAACTAATAATAACAGTAATATATGGGTGATTATTTCAAAAACAAACTTTAATCAAACTGCTGTGAAGAATTATTAACACAAATAATATCAAGTTATATCAATAATAATGTCTTTATGTGTATTTTGGGTAATTTTGTCTTAAAAAATACTTAAAGACACACACTTATTGTTTTTATTGTTTCTTTATCCTGAATTATAGTCCGCTTCAATTATCTATAAATAATAAATGACAATCGGCTACTTAGCTTTAATAGGCAGTTTTAATTTAAAACTTTAACAGATTACTTCTTTTTACTAATGATATATTATGTGATAAATCTGTATTTTATACTTTTTTTCCATGTAAATCTTTAGGAAATGTTTAAGTACATCAAAAAGTGTGGTTATGATGACCACCTGACAAGCTAATCCAGAAAAAATAGTGCTATCACTAAAATGCAGAATTTAAACCTCATAGTTAAATAGAAAATGAGGCGAATAATTGCAAAAAGACCCAGTTTTTGAGATAAAAGAACCACCCCTTTGGCTCCGGCCTGTCATGCGAGGTCTTGAGGTGATTTTGGGATCCCCAAGATGTTTTGACATGCTCTGACATTTGTGGTTATTTCAGCTACTTATTACATTGTAATGGTCAACATGTATTTTTTTGTATTCAGCACAAACTGTGCTACAATAATTTGTGAAAAATACTGACGTACATATTTGCGTTTTTTAGAAGAAAAAAATTTGCATGGTTAGTAAGTTTTGGAGAAAATATAGCTGAAAAAGGTCTAAAAAAACCACACTGAATGGGCCTTTTGTTCTCTCATTCAAAGAAAACCTTACAATGTTTTACATTTTGTAAAGTCTATTTTGGGTCATTTCAGCTGTATGCATGGGAGTGACAATGTTCATGAATAATTCACACCTGAAGAGACAAAAGACACTCCTCCACAGGGTAATGTTTACCCATCGAGAGAATTGTAAAGCACTGATAGAAAATGATATTCACAGATAGAAAAAGTATGTGACTTGTTCCAAGTTATGTCACTTATTATAGTGGGAAACTCTCATTCTTTTCTCATTCATTTGTACAAAAAGTTCAGGTCACACCAATAGTAGATTCATTATTTGTTTCAGCAAATCAGTCATTTACTTAAAAAAAAATAATACGATGAAAATGCATAAAACTGTTTAAAACATGCGGTGGTATCTAGTTTGAGGTTTGCAAATTAAGTTAAAGAATAACATGCTGGATAAAATGTCAACTCTGTTAGTGGTTAAAAAAGTTGAACAATAATTTAAATTATCAACAAAATCAAATGCTCACTATCATATTCAAGCCTTTTTCACTAATAATATATTCAGTTTACTGTAAATGATATAATTGTTTTATGTCACTTCAGTTTAAGGAGAATGAATGGAAAATGCCTGGAAGTAGGGTTGAGAGATTTAGCCTAAAATCAAAATCTTGCTTAGATGAATATTTTAACTTGATTAGGATTAATAAACGATTATTTTATTTATTTATTTTTTTGTCCTCATAGTTCACTGACAGATTTTGTACAGTAAATATGCGCACATATTACAATTGAGAGATTTTTGAATGAAGGGTGCATTGCTTATTTTTAAAATAATTGAAGGAAACGCACACTTTCTACACTTTCTACTATCTATAATCATTTATAAACATCAACGTTAAACAACTGAAATTTAAACACACATGGCCTAAAACCAACATTCATTTTTTTTTTCCTATTAAAAAGTGGAAATAAATAACTTGCACTTTTGGAAACAAAATCAGTTATTTTCAATGTTTTTCATATTAAAAGTAGAAAATAACCAGCATCTCTTTTGCATATCCTGTAAATAATATTTCAAACAGTGCATTTCTTGCATCTACTGTAAACAAATGTTTTAATTTAAATAATAATTTGAATGTAATGGAAAATATGCAGTCTTAAGGCACCCCTGGCGCAAATTCCTCAAATTGTCAATGTAGTGCAAAGTAACACAAAAGTAACAAACAGAGCGGGGTCACTTGATTCCCCACATGGTAGGAAAAGTGATTGAAAAAAAAAACAAAAACAACTGTCAATTTCGATGACTTTTTGATTAATCGCCCAGCCCTACCTGGAAGTTACCCACAATTGCAGAATGATATAAAAGATTACTATCTCTAAATTGAGCTAAAATAACAATATCATTGGAAAATATATATAAATTCAACACAATACAAAGGTAAATTCATAATTTTTGTTTTAGTGTTATTTGAAGTGTTATTCAAATCAGTTTAAAACTGGCCCGCACTGACCGTTGAGCACCATGTGGGCGGCAATGGCTGCAGGGTAGCCCACAGTTTTGGCCATGGCCGAGTATCCACTGGGATCCCCGTAAACCACCAGACTGATGTGCTTGGTCTCCAGCTCGCCTGTTGGGTGTCTGATTCCAACATCATTCCTCATGATGATCATATCGCGCTCACCCTTGTCTGCACCAGAAAAAATTATCCAAATACAACATTTATTCCATGTAACATAACTAAACATTTATGTCTGTGATGCTCTGATGAATGATTTTTAGAAAAAATTTGTTAAAAATAACATCAAAGCAGCAGAATGTGAAATTCAAAGAGGAACGGGGACTTTACCGAAAGAAAGTTTAGCCTCCAGATGCTTAGCAACCGCTGCTAAGATGGTTTCGGCATGAGGAACTGGCTCTTCACTAAGCAGCCCGAGCCTGATGGGTTTCAAAAAGTCAGTCATCTCTAACTGTTACTTTATTACTTTATAGACTTTTATCACAGTAACCCCATAAGTGGTTCCACACAATTCATTCATGTTGTCCCAACACAAATTAAGTTGTCCCAATGAAATCTCAAGAATTGTGTTGATTCCACTTATTTGTTCAGTAGTTCGAACAAGAAGAACAAATTCTTGAGTGCAATTGTATTGTATATCACTGAAAGTTTTTCAAATAAGCTGTCACTAATTTGTTTGTAAAGATGCAAACTTGCAACCATTAGAATTCGCACCATGTACACCCGCCCCAAAATTTTTTAATTATTTAAGGGAAGTGTTAAAATTATTTAACATATTTCATATATTTTTATTGGTAATTAAATACAACAGAGCAATCTATTTATTTGGAGGTTAACAAGTGTCAGCTGTTTTCAAGAAAACAAAAAGAAATGGAAAAATGGACAACTGCAACTTTTTTGTGGGGGGCAGGGTCACTATGCTACACCTCTTGTCCCCATGTAATCCCACCTGGCTCAGTGTTTTCACTATCCTTGTCAATGGACAATCACCGATTTTGACACCAATATCTATTATAGTCATGACTTTGCTATATACTACCTGACAAAAGTTTTCCCAGTTGTAAGAGCAACAAATAATAACTTGACTTCTGGTTGATCATTTGGAAAATTGGCAGAAGGTAGATTTTTTCCAATGAATTATCTGTTGAACTGCATCCCAATTATCACAAATACTGCAGAAGATCTATTGGAACCCGCATGGACTCAAGATTCTCACAGAAATCAATCAAGTTTGGTGAAGAAAAAAAATCATGATTTGGGGTTACATTCTGTATGGGGACAACATCAACAGCCTGAGGTATCAAGACATTTGTGCTGCCCATTACATTACAAACTACAGGAGAGGGCAAACTCTTCAGCAGGATAGAGCTCATTTTCATACTTGAGCCTCCAAATCAAAGTTCAAGGCGGTCCACGATTGGCCAGCCCAGTCACAAGATATGAACATTATTGAGCACGTCTGGGGTAAGATGGAGGAGGAGGCACTGAAGATGAATTTAAGGATAAATCCTGATTAACTCTGGAAGTGTTGTAAGAAAACTTTCTTTGCCATTTCAGATGACTTTATTAATAAGTTATTTGAGTCATTGCAGAGATGTATGGAAGCTCATGGGAGTCATACACAATAATAATTCTTTTTCCACTGCACCATGACTTTATATTCTATACTTCTATACTGACTTTAAGCAAAGTCAGACCTTACTTTCCTTATTAAATAATTAAAAATCAAGGCATGATCATATTTTATTTTGGTAAAATAAGCGTAATCTAGGGACAATTGCCTTTCATATAAGCCACTTCTGATACCAAATAATCAACTAGAAGTCAACTTATTATTTGTTGTTCCTAAAACTTGGATAGACAACAAAACTTTTGTCAGGTAGTGTATGGTTAACTGCTTAATTAATTTAAATTTTTTGAAAGAAGTTTGTTTAAATACCCGAATTCTCGTTGAAACCAAAATTGATAAAAGATATTTGTGATGATAACTATATTAGTTATATATCTATTATAGTCATTAAAGAACTATTTATCTGACACTTTAATTGATTTTTAATGCAGGATGGATTTTGGCTGGATGATAATCTTTTTATTGATCATTACGGTTCAAAAAAATCAATCTGAAACGGATTCAACTGATATTATTCTTCAGAGTCAATCAAGTCTTTATTTAAATGATCGAATAATTCTTTTTGGTAACACTTTATTGAAGGAGTGTCCCATGAAATTATTTTACGCATACTTATACCAATCATTACCTCGTGTCATTAGCACAGAAATGTCATTTTAAATGTAAAATTCACATTGTTTGAGATTTCTTTATGACAATTTGACAATGCCAAAAACATTATAAACTGTCCTTATATTTGTCTTGACAACTTGACATTACCAAGACAGCATTATTTGTCATAAATCTGTCACAACCAGTATTGTCATGAGGCCATTATAATGGTGCCATGTTGTTTTTTTCAGTGAAATAAAATGAATTTGTCAATAAAATGTCTCTATGAAAGTGTTAATATTTAATCAAATAATTTTATAAAAAGGGGCGTCACATGGCACAGTGGGTAGCACGATTGCCTCACAGCAAGGAGTTCGCTGGTTCGAGCCCCGGCTGGGTCAGCTGGCATTTCTGTGTGGAATTTGCATGTTCTACCCGCGTTCGCATGGGTTTCCTCCAGGTGTTCCGGTTTCTCCCACAGTCCAAAGACGTGCTATGGGTGAATTGAAAAAGCTAAATTGGCCATAGTGTGTGTGTGTGTGTGTGTGTGAAAATGCAAGAGTGTATGGGTGTTTCCCAGTGTTGGTTTGTGGCTGAAAGGGCATCCGCTGTGTAAAATATATGCTGGATAAGTTAGCGGTTCATTCAGCTGTGGCGACCCCAGATTAATAAACTGACTAAGCTGAAAAGATAATGAATGAATAATTTTATAAGAGTTTCAATTTCAATGATCTATTCTATTTATACCACTGAGGTGTATAGTAGTTGTACCACTGTAGTAGTAGTTATAAAACTCAATATAAAACACAATTACAATGACTTCATGACGATCATGTTTATGACAGATTTATGACAAGATATGTTGTCTTGGCAATATCAAGTTGACAAAAACTCTTTGCATTTAAAATGACATAACTGAGGACATGACACTTAATGACAGTTTTCATTAGCATGCATAAAATCTCATTCATATTCATGATGTGTTGTGTCATGTAGCGCTGCAAAATTTATCAAAAAAATATTGTTATCATGATAATAGTATTTGCAAGATCCATAATTTAGAGAAGTGCAATAAGTTAAATTAATTTAATTTGGGTGCTGCATGCATAGGTTGTTTATTTAAATCTGACCAATCAGATGGGGCCTTTAATATCTTTATCCCCACCTCTCCAGTAGATGCTGAAAATAAATACTAATACCGAGAGAGACAAGAGAGGAAAAATCACAATTAGCTCAATTAAATAATTAGCTAAAAAATCTATTACCTGTTTATTTTAGAATTATCAATAGTGTTTTTTGTTTTTAAGTTAGGTTTTTTATATGGTAAGAAATATTGTTATTGCAACTAGGGATGCAACGATGTGTCTGTTAGATCAGCAGATCGCATTCGCAACCCTGGAGTAGAGTGGGTTATTAGGGTTCTCTCATCCTTCCGACTGAGTTTATTCTTCCGAGAGGAATAATTTAAGTCCAGCGAATAGTTTGTAAATCCTGGCTCATTGTGGTCAAAGTAGTTGATTAAATTAATAAAAGTGAAACTGACGTTCGCAATATGGATTGTCATTAACAGAAAAGGTAATGTTTATTAAGTAAAACTGGCCTCAGACAGTTTAGTTTAGTCTGCGTCAAACCTGCAGGAAAGTATCAGGCTTTGCTAAAAGGCAGATTATTTTACCAACGATTAGTGTCAAAAGTGGTAGCCTATTACAGATTTCAAAGAAAATGTAATATAAAAAAAAACATAAGTTGGACCACATCAGATCATATCAATGCTCAAATAATGTTTTACAGCAAGCATCATGTTTTTAGTTAGATTGTGTCGTCTGTCTTATGGCCTATGGGTCTGTTATTTGTACTAAAGAAGATTTATTATTTGAGTTTATCACCAAAACTATATAAAATAATAAAATAAAAAATTGCACAGTATCGGAATTGGATCTGTATCGGTCGATACACAAAATTTTGGTATCGGGATCGGATTAAAAAAAACGGTATCAATGCATCCATAATTGCAACTCTCAACAACATCACATAGCGCATATTTTCCCAGTATCCTAATGTCACAGGTTTCATGACAGTCTTACAAACACTCCTTCAAGTTAAGTGTTATTATTATTTTTTTTTAAAAAGCATAATCTTTAAATTATTATTAAAAAGACTTGAGTTATGCTTCATTTATATAGCTCCAAAGTCTCTTATTGACACCAAAATGCTTATTATGATGAAAGTCTACAAAATACTGTTAGAAAATGATTCTACCCACCATTTGAGACTCTGCATTCTGAAGTCGTCTTTACCGATTCGCTCATAAACAGCATCCTCAAACACACTGTTGCTCACACTAGTGGACAAGCCAATCTGCTTACAGAGAAGCTCTTTCTGTGTAGGAAACACAACGATCAAACCCAGAAACAAATGACAGTCAAGTGATCAGGGCCTTTTCATACCTCTCAAGTCCCGTAGTTTTACGCTATCAAGTATTAGTATATCCTTTCATTAAATTAAAGACATTTTACAAGTACAAAAGTGTCAATATGAACATCCATACCCATGAAACAGGGGAAGCGGTGTGGTCCAACAGTGGACATGGCTCTGTGTTGATGAGTCCTAATTTCACAAAGCCACTCATTGCAGAGGAAAAGCCCTGCATAGGAGTACATGAAGTATCAGCACTGGAAAATTAGAGGTTTCAATGACTATTTATGGTTTCATGGATCAGTTTAAATACCCTGAAGCGCAAAGTTCCTCTGATCAGTGTGTGCGCAGACTCAATGCCGTACGGCTCGGCGTACTTGGTGCTGTCCCGGTTGGGGAAGCCTTCCAGGTTGAAACCAGGCATGAAGTCCATCTCCTTTGTGGCATCCAGGAGAGCACCTCCAGGAGGAACACTGACAATCTGAGAAGTGAAACACACACTGTAAAAAGTGAAAACTTGTTACAATTAAATGAATTAAGTTTGAGAAACTTAATTTATGACAGTTTTCAATCAGTCATTTTAAGTGTAAAAAGTTTTAGTAATTTATTTAAGAAAACAAAAATGGAACAGTACATACAGTACAGTACAAATCATTCAATATAATATTGTTAATATAATAATAACAGTAGAAATACTTTTATTACAGTCCAAATAATTCCCTTCCCATGTTAATATAAAAATAATACTTTTATGTTTTGTGGCAAATACAAGTATTGCTCATTATTGACAGTGAAAATACTTGTACTTGTACCATAAGTAAATTACTAAAACCTGTTACACCTAAAATAATTAATTTAATTTATTACTAAAAACTGTTTTAAATTAAGTTTGTCAAACTTAATTTATTTAATTGTAACAAGTCAAAGTAATTTGTTTAAGTTTCCACTTTTTAAAGTGCATATATTGACTCATTACATTTTTCTATGCTTGCCCGGGCAAACTCAATGCAACACGATTTTTTCTGTGTATAATTTTGAAAAAAATTATGGTTATGAATTACAGGGTTTTTTTTGGGGTGAGGCATTGCCTTCTTAATTAATGCTTGATCACCCTGAAGGACGTCAAAAGATGATGTATAGGGGTTCAATCCTTTATTAGTGTAAAACAGCTATCTCTGATCTTTATTTTGAACAGGAATAATTAAAAAATTGCTAATATAAGGGTGTACTCACACTAGGCACAGTTGTCTTAAACCATGCTCAGGCACGATTGTCCCCCGTCCACCTCGACTTGCAATCACATTGTAATTTTACCTTCCGAGCTCGAGCACACTTAAATAATTGATGATGCGACTATTCAGTTTAACAGAAGAGCTCGTGCTCCATACAATGAAGATTGCTTTAGTTATATGGTTTTGTATTATTTTAAGTCGTTTGGTATGGAGTAGCACACTGTCAAATCTCTTGTTGAACAGATCCACCACTTTTGACACTCATAAATGTTCATGAAAGTCATCGTGCTGCAGGTATTAGGAGGTTTGCTGAAGGTGCAGCTGATGTGCAGTGGGAGGATTGTTTCTTTAATAAACTATGACAGTTTGTGTTCATTGAAAAGTAAGAATGATTAATAAATCCATATGAAATAGTCCCTTAAAAGTGATGTCACATCTTCAGTTTCGCGCTCAGCCATGCTTTGCACTCACACTATAAGTGTACCAGGCCACAGCCCAAACAAACCACGCTCTAGCACACCTCTTCCAACCGGCCAACTGAACAGCACCTGGGCCCAATTTGGAGCACTCACACTTGTCAAACAAACTGGGAAATGGGGGTCAAACGTGCCTGGGCACGGTTTGAATAGCCAACTGTGAGTTCACCCTCAATATACTTTTGAACAGCCCTATAACAGTTCATACTATTATGAATACATATCTTTGTGAGATAAAACTAATTCAACAGTCTAAAACTGGCAGATCTAGAGCACTGATAGATATCAATTCTCTCGATTTTGACCGTAATGCAATAATGTGCACCTTTTGTAAAGCTTTACAATAATTATTGTGAAAAGTGATATACAAATAACTTGAATTGAATATTGTGGGGTTTACAAGAAGGGTTTTCTTATAAATAGGTGTTTGTGTCTAAAATAAAGTAAAATTTGATGCATGGTTTGACGTACAGTAACCACTAAAATAGCTAATCAGAGGTTACTGCAGGTCAGAATACACTAAATATCCCTCAAAACACTGAAAATCTAAATACATTTTATTAATAAATGAAATGTAATTTAAACAAATGCATAAATCTGAATCACTCAAACTATTATTAGTATTATTATTATTATTAAAGTATTACACAAACTATCATTAAAAAAAAAACATAAAATCAGCATCAACCATTATTGAAAGTGAGCATTCTGATTGGCTGTTTAGCTATGAATCAGAGTGCGAGAACAAAAACTGAAGTGATTAAACCAAGTCAAGAATTTAAGTCAAGAAGGAAGACAAAGAAGTTGAATGTAATTTCATTGCATTTCTTAAATATTTGCAAACGATATGGAATATCAGACATGAGGTTAGCGAGACATACTGTGAAAATAGTATATAAATACAGCTTTGTTTACAGTTTGTATGTGTGCAGCACTAGTTCCGGTTTCATTATGAGGATTGACAGTAAAGACTACTGCTTGTGGGTAGGGAATGATACATCCCCTCATGCGGGCGCAGAACATACAATCTGATTTCATTCAGCTGTTGTCTGTTTGATGTGTTTACATGCAGCTTTTTGGTCTTTTTGAACCCCCTTTAGCTGTTATAAATTCACTGTCAACCATGGCTCAACAGGTTTTATTGCTTTTATGTAAAGGTTATTCAAAATACGTAGCAAGGTTTCACAAAGCAAATAAAAACATTTCTCTAGCTCAGTACTAATAGCATAATGGTTGCCAAATAACCAGCATAGGTGTTTATTTGTAGAGTAATTTACAACGACTCTGAACACAGCAACGACAATCAGAATCATGACCAGATGATCTGTTTTATAAGTAGATTTTACTGCTTTATGATGAGGTTTCTAAGTGCTTGCTATGAAATCGTTGTGCATTTATATTATTGATTGTTTTTTGTTGTTGTTTTAAAGGTGCAGTATGCAGGATTGACCCTAGTGGCTGAACAAGGTATTGCTGTTTAAATTCACAATATTGGAGAAGGTTTTTTCAGCCGGTCACTCGACGTACACACAGGTTGCCAGATTGAAGACACAAACTGGAGCAAGATAATGTTTACTTGTGTAATATCTTTTCATTAAAAACCACCTCGTGGATTTTTATAACTAGAATCTGCATCTCATTTCAGAGGCTGCTACTGTCTTCTGGAGGTCGCCTTTTTGGCTATGTCTGCATACATTAAGTCAGCCTTCACAACTGAAATTAAATATACTGTGTTTTCCACCAAGGAAGCACGGGGTGCTGAAATGTAATTGGATAAACTGGGAGTGGGTGGAGATGCTCAGACCAAAACAAAGACAGACAATCCGACACAGAATGCAAAATTTCAAAGGAAAATAAATGACTTTTGCATTGATATACAAGTATGTTCACTTAGCATGTTTCCTAAATATCTGCAGACTTATTATGTTATATGTATGCTTTAGAAAAGTCAAAAAAGCACATTTAAAGATGATTTTGATGTGTGCATGTCTCACCTGATTGTCTTTCAGGTAGATGGCAGGACTGATAGTGTTGAGCAGGACACCGTATGGACTCCAGCTGAACTTATAACGCAGTGGGTTGTCTGAGCACTCTGGGGCAGGAAGCCCACCACAGAACGAGCTGTAAGACTCAACCTGTCAAGAAACAATAATTTACATTTGGATCAACTACAAGTGCGCCATGTGACTTGACTGCAGTATGCCCGACTATTAAGTAAAAATGAACATTCAAGAGGCTGTGAACGTTTGTTGAGGTCTTTCAATATGTCTTCCAGACGTGGTGATGAGTGCACCAATGGTGCAACAGTATGTCACTCTATTGCAAGTCCTCATCAACACATTCAAGTGCTAAACAAACATGAATGAATCCACGCAATACCTACAGTGCAACCGTCTGCCTTGGCCTGGTCGATGCACTCCATGGCCAACATGTGATCAATGCCAGGGTCCAGACCCATCTCATTGACGATGGTGATGCCAGCATCCTCAGCACTTGCAAAACAATAGTCAATCATGGTGAAGCCACACGAATATATAATCATCCAGTGGCATTTTAAAATCTAACAAGGTCAAACAAAGATACTTTCAATGGGCTTTTAAAAGGGATTCATATAAACCTCTTGAAATGACAGATCAACAAAATGTGAAAATCTGTCTAATTAAAAAAGCTGTCAAATCTTTCAATGAATTAGTTGGTCCAGTTAAACCAACCATTCTAAATGAGCGACTCACATATCTGCCTCAACTCTATTTCAATTGTATTTATTTCTTTTATTTTTTCTTTTAATACCTTTTTTAATGATAAGCATGTTTTTTATTTCTCTATAACAGTAGTATAAAATACCCACATTAAGACCAGTGTTGAATAAGTTACTTTAAAATAGTGATTAATTGCATAATTACCTCTTTAAAATTGTATTTAAATTACTTTGTCTGAAAAGTAACGTAGTTAAATAATAATATTCTTAATTACTACCTCAATACAAAAAAAATCCACATATATGTCAATGCATTTACAATAAAAATTAAAATCTAACATTACATTCTTTAAATTTGAGTCAAACTAAAATGTTAATTTTAAACAATATGTGTGTCGAAACACAAAATGTTTCATATTAACTTTATGCATACTGTAAATTGACATGAACTTTTTAAACATTTCATCGTTTCTTAAGCTGAAAGAAAAGTTGAAACATGACGTTAAGCAACATATCTGAATCACTATAAGAAAACAATAATTTGCATGTATTCAATTTAATTCACACATATATAATAATTAAATGCATATCAATTAATAGTTTTCCCTAAAGAACCCTTATTTTACATTACAAAAGGTAATATTTTGGTTTTGGAGGTCTCCAACAACAGGCTGATAAGCATGCAATGTCAAAAAACACTTTAATTGTCTTAATTGTCTATTTTTACCTAATTATCCCAACGACTGCCAAGTAATTCATTTGTTACCAAACTCCTCCTTTGTGTGAGGCTAATCTGCTGTGATTGGTCCGATGACTTAGTCTGTTGTAATTGGTCGACTGGGTTCAGAGCGAGACAGAAAGAAATGCCCACCACGGTTATGTAGTAGCAGAGATTGTGCGAGTGTGCGCCCAATGCAGGAATGCAATTAAGCAATGCGGCACACATTGAGTATTAATCCACAAAGTAGCAAAACTTGAACTATTTTGAAAATTGACACGTCACCCATCTGTAGGAACAGCGGATGGTGGCAATAGCAAATGGCAGAGGATAGCAAGCTTACAAACGCATTTAAATCGGTAAAGGAAGAAGCAGGTTTTGCGTTTTCAATGTGGTTTTGACACAATATGTGAATAGCCCCATACAGATTTAACCTGAGAGATACAGTACAAGCACTGATCTATAGACAAGTGAATACAAGCCGCATGGAGTGATTACAACTTTCAACACGCAATTAAATACATATTTTGCAAACTACAGAAAACGAGGCAAAAATTTTATTTACACTAACATGTTATAATCCGGAGGAAGAAGAAACTGGTCCATATAAACTGTAACATATACTGACAAAGTCCCATACATAACAGTCTCTTCAGCTCCTACAATAGCAAATGGTCGGCGTATCCCGCGTTGCAGCGTAGGTTATTGCATCCAAGAATCAGAAAAATGACAGGAACAAACACAGCACACGGTTGGCGATACTGTGGTATTGTTGTGAAAATGAACTTTAAACCTTTTTTCCCCACAGCCAAATCTCCATCTGTCAGTGATCATCGTCTTCATGTCATGATCAGTACCGTGATCCCCCGCACTCTGCTAGTGTCTGAAGGGAAAGGCACATTCACGTTTTACCAGATCCAGTACTACATATTTGGTGATGTACCGTATCGACTTCAACGCATTCAAAAAAAAAAGATCAGAACCCAACACGATTCATTTTTCGAGATTTCGAGTCGACTATTTCATTAAAGAATCAATTGTTTTAAACACAGCGCACTTTCAGATTTAAACCTCAACGGATGTTTTCACTTAGTGCTGTGTTACACACTGCATGGAAGCTCATTTTCAAAAACCCATAATAGGGGCTCTTTAAGCATATGCATACAGAAATTATATGAATTTTCTTCTTTGGCTTAAAAATAGAACTATTCTGCTTCTCTGACCTGATTTATATAAAACTGTTAAAGTTATGTACAGTATTTAAGGCAAGAATATTATTAACATCCACATGAGGTACAAAACAATGACAGAATTTTTAACTTTCGTAAAATATCTTTTTTAAAATTTAAATGATTTTAGAAAAAAAACAGGAAGCATCCTACCTCTTCTGAAGCTCTTTCATGGCTGGACTCAAGTAACTGGCGGTCACCATGTTCACTTTCATTTTAATGCAGTGCTTGGCTACTTGTGGATGAAAGGAGTATGGCAGCATGCTAGATACCAAAAACAACAAATAAAAACAAAGTAAATTAGCTGATGGTTTATTAAAGTGTGCATTAAAGGAGCTATATGTTCAGAAACCCTTGTAATTATGTGCAGACATGATTGCACATTCAAGAGACTAAATGTGAATTAATGCCTCAATAGACTTACACAAAACTTCTTTTTTTTTGCATCTTTGGTTAAGAATAACAAGATGCTGGAAAGTCATGCTGCTGAGAGTGACTTTAGAAGGATTGTTCACCCTAAAATAATTTTTTAAAAATGATTTACTCACACTCAAGTGGTCCTAAACTGTAAAGAATTTCTTTCTTTTGTTGAACATACAACAACAACAAAAAATATTCTGAAGGAATAAAGTAAACCAGCAGCCATTACTATCCATAGTAGGAACAACAAAAATACTATGGAATCCAATGGCTGTTGCTTTTCCAATACTCTTAAATCTATATTCCTTTGTCAGGTTCGAACAAGTGGAAGGTGAATAAAGGATGTGTTCATTTCATGTGTGAACTATCCTTTTAAGATGAATATAGGTACACTACCTGACAAAAGTCTTGTTGTCCATCCCAGTTGTATAAGCCAGTGTTTTCCAACCCTGTTCCTGAAGGCACACCAACAGTACACATTTTCAACCTCTCCCTAATCAAACACACCTGAATCAACTCAGCAGAACATTAGAAGAGACTCCAAAACCTGAAATGAATGGGTCAGATAAGGGAGACATTCAAAATATGTACTGTTGGTGTGCCTCCAGGAACAGGGTTGGGAAACACTGGTATAAGCAACAAATAATAACTTGACTCTGATCATAATAATAGAAGTTGATCATTTGGAAAAGTGACAAAAGGTAGATTCTTTTCGATGAATCATCTGTTAAACTGCATCCAAATAATCACAAATACTACAGAAGACCTATTGGAACCCGCATTGAACCAAGATTCTCACAGAAATCAGTCAAGTTTGGTGAAGGAAAAAATATTGGTTTGAAGTTACATACAGTATGGGGACATATCTGCATAGTGGATAACAACATCAACAGCCTGAGGTACTGTATCAAGACATTTGTGTTGCCCATTACATTACAAACCACAGGAGAGGGCAAATTCATCAGCCAGATAACGCTCCCTCTCATCAAAGTTCCTGAAAGCAAAGAAGGTCAAGTTGCTCCAGAACTGGCCAGCCCAGTCACCAGACATGAACACTGAGCATGTCTGAGGTAAGTCAAAAGAGAAGGCATTGAAGATGAATCCAAATAATTTTGATGAACTCGAAGTCCTGCAAGAACGTTTTTTCGCCATTCCAGATGACTTTATTAATAAGTTATTTGAGTTATTGCAGAGATGTATGGACGTAGTCATCCATGCTCATGCGAGTCATACACAATATTAATTCTTTTTCCACTGCACCATGACTTTATATTCTACACTGTACATTATTTCTGTTAAGCGACAAGACTTTTGTCTAAGCAAAATCAGACCTTACTGTCCTATATAAATAATTAAATATCAAGGCATGATCATAATTTATTTTGGTAAAATAAGCATAATCCAGAGGCCTTTGCCTTTCATATAAGCCACTTCTGATACCAAATGATAAACTAGAAGTCAAGCTATTATTTGTGGTTCCTAAAACTTGGAAACTTGTCAGGTAGTGTATACAGTATATGTGCTGCACACTTTAAATTTATAATCAAACCACACAGCAAATGCAAGAAAACTCTTAAAAACAGTATCTAGTCCTAGTGATAAGACATGAGTTCTGCAAACCTGTCATCATAATTGATGGATTATATAATTTAAGCGAGTCGCACAGTGGATGCACCACTTAGTGCCGCGCTGCAATGCAGCATATGACGGTTGGAAGTAGCGCACACCGGACGCACACATTCGCATGTTATTCAAAATGAAACTATTCAGACGGCGATCTGTGGCACGGCAGAAATATGAACAGTGTCCTGAGTTGTAGCTGGGCGCTGCAGACAGCCGCCGACTTGCAGCGCCGGTGTGCATACCCTAATAAAAATCTATGTTTAGAATTCTAAAATGCATTGCGCTGTGTAGCACATCTGGTTTGTGACACACTTCAGATTAAACTGAAACAATCTTCCACATAAAAATCAGTCAATAAGTTTTTATAGACAACATAAAGTGGGTCACAATAAGTCTGCGCCTGTTAATACATTGTTTTCTAAATGTTGTTAAGCAATGCAACTAAACTCCAAATTATAGTAGCAGTGCAGGTACACTCTCTTAGAAATTGCTGTGTCTCATTTCAGAGGCTGTGTCTCATTTCGAAGTGAGCTGCGTCATTGCGGCGCGACGAAGGCTGTCTCATTTCCAAAAAAAATGGCTCCTTCAAATGCAGTCTAAAAATGTGTCCTTTGTTTCCCAGGTAATGAAGGACACAACAGGTGGATCCTTCAAGGCATCGAACGGCAGTACGTTTTTAAAAGAAAACTCTGGTTTAAATGTATGAATTAGGGTAATTTTACTTTGATATCTAAACACATGTTAAAAACAAAAAGAATAAGACATGTCTTATGAAAGACAGTTTACATGTTTATGTGTACATGTATGGATCAAAAGCATTATATTTCCAGCTTCTGTAAACCTCGCTTTGCCTTTAGATCGCTTACAATAAATTTTAATAATGATTTTAATAATGTTTTTCATTAATTAATTTGATAGTTAATAATAAGATGGAGGCAATGAGTTGCATGTTTTTTGAATAATCCAACATTTCCCTTAAAGCAAATCATTAAATTCTGGAAAAAAATGTAAATAAACTAAATATAATCTGTACAAGATATCAGAGTCTGAATGTGTAAAAAATGGCAGATGCGCATCTGGAAAGCAGCTGGTGGGCACTATGATTAACTGCTGGCACAAAACCATTTGTTAGTTTGGGATAAATGGTCTTGGACAAAATAATTACGGACTACGCTATTTTTCTGGAGTAGCAAGATGTATTATTTACATAGAGAAACAGAACTAGCTTTATTTGTTAAGTTCATTCATTAAATACATTCTATTATATGTCATATAACCCAGCAGGCACACAACATCATCATAAGTCGTTAATATTAGGTTAGATTTAGGTCATGACGTCAGGTGACCAAAACTCAAAGTCTAGTCAGTGTCCAAGGACAATGTTATTTTGACATCCAATAACGACGTCAAATTATGTTGATATTTGGTTGATTTTAGGTTGTGTTGGAAAGTGACCTAAACCCAACGTCCGATAGATGTCATAGTGGTAACGTCCACACAACGACAAGATGTAACATGATTAGACGTTGATATTTCATTGATTTAAGGTTGGACATTGATGTCGGCCTGACGTTGTGTTCTAACATCAGCCTGACTTTCATTTACAAACAAAATCCAACGTCCCCACGGCGTTGTGGTACATTGGGGTACAACGTCAATTTGACATCATGTTGACATCCTTTGCATGTAGAGAAAAGTTAATAATGTTATAAGAAATGGTGAATATGTTCAATAATCACCATTGGAGACAGTCATAATCTAACTTATCTTAACTTGTCAAAAAAAAAAACAACTGAATAAATACCTAGCTAGTACTGTATCTGCTTGTTAAGTGGTGATGTATGGAATAGTGTTTCCGTGTCCAAGCTGCTACTCATTTGAATTGAGAAAATATTCGTTTATGACCACTGTTTAGTCATTTCACAGTTTAAAGAGTAAAAACAAGAATCATTTTGTGGCTATTGCATATTAGGCATGGATATATTTATATTTTGCAATCATGATTTTCGAAAGTATTAAAGATCTTTGTATACGTTAATTTTTCCATTTGCTAAGTGCCGCCATACAGTTTGATAGAGCGCTTGGACTTGGAAGCCATTTCACGTGACGTCACACCAAAAAAGCGGATTTGCTGTACTGTATGTAATTGACCAGTATCAGTATTGCTATAAGACTTAGTAGATATTATTCTTTTGGGGCCAATTTCAACTAAGAACATATCATATCTACTTTGCTAATATTCTACCAAACAGCCCGTTTAAAGCAATGTCAAAGCATATTAAAGTGAATGAAGATCATGCCTGATGACGATGTCGTGGTCTTTAATCAGAGACTCGAGGTGGCCTTCCTGGCTGGTGATGTCCAGCATCACAGCGATGGTGTTGGGGTATCTGGTTGCCATGTCTTCAGCTTGATTCAACAGATTTGATGCTGCAATGAAAAGATCACATAAGATTTGCGAAAGGACGGTCACCAGTTTCTACACCGCAGTGCAACTGTATTCCAGATGGATTTTGCATAGGAAACATACCCACTGTGACCTGAGTGCCGGCGTCCCTGGTGAGATACTCAATAACTGGCCCAGACACATAGCCTGCACCCAGCAAAAGCACCCGCTTCATTCCGCCTTTCTTTAGGATCTGCTCCGATTCCCTGTTTGCCAGATGGTAGAGCCATTACTATTAACACACACACACACACACACACACACACACACATACAGACAGACGCGCACACACACACACACTATCACTGGCCAAGCAATCTGTGAAATCACAAAACATATCCTTCTGGATAGTGATCTGAAACTGATTGAAAGGGATGCAAAACCCACAAAAGGACACAGAAAGATCTTGTACAGTTTGATTGTCCAGGAGTTGAATTTAAGAACATTTATAACAATTTTTCAATTTATGATAAGACAACACGTATAAATCACTAACTAGGGCTGGGTGATATGACAAAAATCTCTTATCATGATATAAGTCACCACATGTACTGGTAACGATAAATGTATGTATAACAATATAGTAATGTTCAATCAATCAATTCAATCAATTGATTTATATATGAAGCGGGTAACACTTTATGCTATTAACTACTGGCTTATTATCTGCCTATTATTAAGATATTAACTGTTCATTAGTAGTTATAAAAGTATGATCTTATTCTGCATCCCTAATCCTACCCACAACCCAAACCCAACTTCCACTTTACTATGTATATATATATATATATACACAAACGCACGCACGCACGCACGCACGCACGCACATACATACATACATACATACATACATACATACATATAAATATATTCACAGCCTTTGCTCAATACTTTGTTGATGCACCTTTGGCAGAAATTACAGCCTTGAGTCTTTTTGAATATGATGCCACAAGCTTGGCACACCTGTCTTTGGGATTTTTTTTTTTCTATTCCTCTTTGCAATACCTCTCAAGCTCTCTCAGGTTGGATGGGAAGCAACGGTTTACAGCCATTTTCAGATCTCTCCAGAGATGTTCAACAGGATTTAGGTCTGGGCTCTGGCTGGGCCACTCAAGGACATTCAACGAGTTGTTGTAAAGCCACTCCATTGATATTTTGGCAGTGTGCTTTGGGTCATTGTCCTGCTGTAAGATGAATCGTCGCCCCAGTCTGAAGTCAAGAGCACTCTGAAGCAGGTTTTCATTCAGGATGTCTCTGTACATTGCTGCATTCATCTTTCTCTCTACCCTGACTAGTCTTCCAGTTCCTGCTGCTGAAAAACATGCCCACAGCATGCTACTGCCACCACCATGCTTCACTGTAGGGATGGTATTAGCCTGGTGATGAGTGGTCCCTGGTTTTCTCCAAAAGTAACGTCTGGCATTCACTCCAAACAGTTAAATTTTAGTCTCATCAGACCAGGGAATTTAGTTTTTTATGGTCTGAGAGTCCTTCAGATGCCTTTCAAATTCCAGGTGGGGAGTGGCTTTCGTCTGGCCACTCTACCATACAAGTCTGATTGGTGGATGGCTGCACAGATGGTTGTCCTTCTGTATAGTTCTCCTCTCTACACAGAAGAATGCTGCAGCCTGGACAGAGTGACCATCGGGTTATTGATCACCTCCCTGACTGAGGCCCTTCTCCCCCGATCACTCAGCTCAGATGGCCGGCCAGCTCTAGGAAGTGTTCTGGTGGTTCCAAACATCTTCCACGTACGCTTGATGGAGGCCAATGTGCTCATTGGAACTTTCAGAGCAGCAGAAAATTTTCTATAACCTTCCCCAGCCATGTGCATTTAATCAATCCTGCCTCTGAGGTCTACAGACAATTCCTTTGTCTTCATGCTTGGTTTGTACTTTGGCTTGCACTGTCAATCCTAGGACCTTATATAGACAGGTGTATGCCTTTTCAAATGATGTCCAATCAACTGAATTTACCACAAGTGAACTCCAAAAAAGCTGCTGAAACATCTCAAGAATGATCAGTGGAAACAGAATCTATCTGTGCTCAATTTAGAGCTGCATGGCAAAGGCTGTGAATACTTATGTACATGTGATTTTTCAGGTTTTTTATTTTTAATAAATTTGCAACAATTTCAAAAAAATCTTTTTTCACATTGTCATTATGGGGTATTGTGTGTAGAATTTTGAGGAAATGAATGAATATAATCTATTTTTGAACAAGGCTGTAACATAACATAAAATGTGGAAAAAGTGAAGCGCTATGAATACTTTCAGGATGCACTGTATATACCCGAAATGTACCTCTCTTGGGATCCAAAATGCCAATTTGACATTTTTAAACAGGATATATCTTACACCAATACGTATTAAGAAAGCAAATGCTTGCCAAGGCCACAGACTTGTGTTTCAAATGTAAAAAAGATAAAGGTACATTAATAAATTGTTTTTGGGTCTGTGACAAAATTTTGCTATTTTGGAAAAAGGTATTTTTTTTAGATTTAATATAAAATGACCGCAGCTTTATATTTATTGATTCCTAGTGTGAACAACCTGTTTGAAAAAGATGCATTAACGAAATTAATTGTCCTGGTAAATTAAGCTAAAAAAAAATGTATTTTGCTACCATGTTCTGCATCACAGGCTCCATCTTTCAAAATGTGGGTATCACAAATTGCTACCATTAGAAAAACTTGCCTAAGACAAACATAAAAAAATCTGACAGATTTTGGTCAACTTGGTCTCCCCTTTGGGAACACACAAAAGAGCTCTCTTAAATTAACACAGGATCCTTGTCATTCATTTACAGTTATTGTTACAACCTCCACTTACAGACTGCTCTAAAACGGAGTGATTGCACTTTATTTTTACCTATTTATTTATGTTTTTTATATTAATTTCTTTGTTACTTTCCATTTTTAGGACTGTACAATCGGTAACACATTTATACATTTTTATGTTATTATTTAGTGAATGTGGGCATACAATAAAAAAAATAAGGCTAATAATATCGACCTTAAAATTTTAAAAATTATTTTTTAACTGTGTTTATTCTAGCCGAAAAAAAACAAATAAGACTTTCTCCAGAAGAAAAGTTTTTATAGTAAATACTGTGAAAAATTCCTTGTCCTGTTAAACATAATTTGGGAAATATTTAAAAAAGAAAAGAACAAACTAAAAATCACAGAAGGGTAAATAATTTTGAGTTCAACTGAATATTGTTAAATAAATACAAAATGCAAACATTGTACTTTCAAGATTGCAACTTTCTAACGATGCTGTAATTCATGTTTCTGTCTGCATTCTTGTAATGGTGCGTGATATTATGCTCATAAAAATTATGAAAAAGTGTTACTGTAAACAATGCACTGTGACACAACGTACTTTGTGCCACATGAAATAAACGTAATATGAAACGAACAACTTTTTAGTTTGTCCACATATGTATATCCTCATATCGCACAGCCCTATCAGCAGAAAGTGTGTCTAAAAAGCTGAGGAAAACACACAGATGTACTACTACATCAGGCAGTTCTCGATTCAGAATATAATCAAGGGCGTTTAAGGGGGTTGTTAAATCAACGTTCTGCTCTGCGAGTCCCCTGGGAGACACATGTGATCCAAGAACCCCGTCGCTCAGCCTAATTGGATCTGATGCGGCACATGAGCAAAAAATGTAACACTTAACCCCCAACCACCTGCATGCCTTGCTGAAAATACCATTAAACGATGCATTCATGATTACCACCGAACATGGGTTTTCACTTCTATTTTGTACTACTTTTGAAAAATCACATAATAAGGTGCATTAAGCCATAGAATGGCATATTTTCATATCAAACAAGAAGGGTTTTTTCTTGGCCTTACAGTGAATTCTTATTACATAGAAGATGTTAAAGAGCTTGACTTGAAATATATTTATATAAAGCAGCAGTTTATTTTATATATATATATATATATATATATATATATATATATATATATATATATATATATATATATATATATATATATATATATATATATATATATATATATATATATATATATTTGTTGATGTTCAGCAATATTCTGTTGCACTGTCTTTTTGACTGTCAGATTTTAAACCATTACCACAAGTAAACAACAAATTAACATAACATAACATACGTAATTGTGTGTATTTTTATTATATGCGAAAGCTTGCATGGCAAAAGAATTCAGTTTAATTGGTCAATTTAGACAAATTTTAGCAAAATGTAGACAAATTTAATAAATACAAATTATAAACACATTAAAATCTAATAGAATTTTTAGAAATATATCCGTTTATATAAGGGCAAAAATAACTATGATTATCATAAAATATCTAAATGTAAAATAAATGTCTGTATGTTTATAAAGGAACTCAATTTAACAGCATTTTAAAATTTAAAATTAAAATTATTTATTTTAAAATTTAAAATTAAAATTTAAAATATTAAAATTACAACAACGTAGATTATATTATACTATATTTTCAAATCAAATAAAGTTTTTTTTCTTAGCTTTACAGTGATTTTTTATTACATAGAAGATGTTAAGGAGCTTGACTTGAAATTTACATATTACTATAAGAGAGGAGTTTATTATTTTTTTTAATTATATTTGTTGATGTTCAGCAATATTTTGTTGCCCTGTCCTTGTATTTTTATTACATGCGAGATGCTTGCATGGTTCAAGAACTCTGTATAATTGGTCAATTTAGACTAATTATAGGCGAAATGTAAACAAACTTCATAAATACAAATTATAAATACATTAAAATGTAACAGAATTTTTTGAAATATATACTTTTATAAAACCAATAAGTAAGTAATATGTATTTATATAGCGCATTTATCGTGTATGGCCATACATTCAAATCGCTTCACAATCATGAGGGGGTTCACACTCCACCACCAGTGTCCTGATCGGATGATGCGACAGCAGCCACAGGACAACGGTGCCAGCTGCGCTCACCATACACCAGCTATAGATGGAGTGGAGAAACAGTGATAGAGCCAATTCAGTGGATGGGGATGATAGGGAGGCCATGATGGGTAAAGGCCAATGGAGCAAATTTTGTCAGGACACCAGGGTTACACACTTCTACTCTTTACGAAGATTTTTAATGACCACACAGAGTCAGGACCTCGATTTAACGTGTTTCCCGAAAGACGGCGCTCACTGGCAGTATAGTGTCCCCTTCACTTTTACTGGGGCAATACGACTCACACAGACCACAGTGCCCCCTGCTGGCCTCATTAACATCACTTCAGTGAGTAGCCGGTCTTGGGATGCAGGGTAATATGGCGGTGGCTAATAAAATAACCGTGATTATCATAAACTATTTACATACATATTAAATCTCTGTACGTTTTTGGAGGAACTCAATTTAACAGCATTGTGATTTTTTAATTTCATAGAAGATGTAAAGGAGCTTGACTGGAAACATATATATTTCCTTAAAGGAGCAGTTGATTTAAAAAAAGTAACAAAACATATGTAATTGTGTGTATTTTTATAATATGAGAGTTAATTGCATGGCTCAAAAACTCTGTATAATTGGTCAATTTGGACTAATTACAAGCGAAATGTAGACAAATTTGAATAATAAATACAAATTATAAATACATTAAAATCTAATAGCATTTTACTTAAAAAAAATCCTAAAATATTTACAATTATAGGTGGTTCATTTCACTG